>NW_019102203.1:970843-1117485 GCF_001856785.1 Myzus persicae | reverse complement strand
ACTAGGAAAGGCGGCCTCCCAGCCCAACTTATCGGACGGTTTGTGACTCGGTCAATGGTGCAATAGTCAGAGTAATTCCGGCATTGCATCGGTCGACACCCCGTCCGATAAGCCCACTCCCCTGTCGTGCTCCGTCGTGTCGTATCGCCACTTTACGCGCCCGTCTTTTTCGTCTTGTTCTAAAATTGTCCTGTTCAAAATACACGTAACCTTGTAAAGCAATATTGTCGTTATTGTTTCACCTTCGTCCAAACAGTTCTAGTATCGGCCCATCCCTAGTTATAACTATAATATGTTGGCTTAACACATAAAAAAATTTCATTCAAATTTACCGTCCCAAAAGTTACACCGGGGGGGGGGGGTGTTGACCTACCCCGCCCAACCCTTAAATACGAGTCTGTTTGAAACTATACTTTACATAAATTTCAGACCAAATAATTAAGCAAACGTTTTAAGTCTCGAACTCTGTCAACTCATAAAATACTAGGCTAAAATTCGATTTTTATAATAAATATTGGAGTAGGCTGTGGGCATGATGAAGAAATACATTCTGTTTCGGAATAAGAAATTAAACAAGTACTTACCTCAGTATTTTATGATCACCAAAAGAAGAAAAAACTTAAAAGTTAAAACGATATAAAATGTAATTTTTTTGAAATAATAGATGTTCAATACAACATAATATTATAATTGAACATATTTATAGGGATTGGTAAATTTAAAATTGGGTCCCAAATGACTTCTTGTGTAAATTAAATATAGCGCAGGTAAAAATCACCCATAAGTACTTAAGTTCCCTCACAAAAAAAATACACCAAAAAGTCTCCACATGAAAATTGGGGAGGGGGGACATTTGTCAATAAAAGAAAAAGCAAGAAAAACATAATATTATACATTTAATATACATATTTTAATATAATTTAAATAATAAAGCATTTATAACAAAATCAAAGTGTCAAGTTTTCTATACTACATTGACATATTTTTTCGTAAGTAAGTTTTAATCCTTTTTAAACTCGAAAATGTTAGTTCTGGTACACAATATTTTTAAGACATTTTATATTCTGCAGATTAAAAAAAAAAATTTTTTTTTACTTGTCTTGAGCCCAGTAACTAAGACCATTAGCTATTGTAGGGGTCAAGGGGTTTTTTGTGATATTGTTATTATTGGTTTGGCAACTTGTGTATGTGTGTATGTGTCTACATTACACTCAGGAGCGGAGACAGGGGAGATATTGGGAGGCTTGAAGTCCCCCCCCCCCTAGGCTTTAGGTAGGTACTTAAAATATTTAAAACATCTTAATTTTCAGTTTATTAACTAAAGTAAAGCCGAGTTTCCTATACACAATACACCGAGCACAGTTTTCTATTATCATACATGTAAAATTCTGGAAGTAGGCTTGACGTTTTGTAGTGTCTTGGTTACTAAAGGTGGGTTTCCACTGGACCGTTTGCGTGTACGTGCACGTTTATTGCAGACGCACGTACGCACGACGTACGCACGTATTGGAAATGTACGGTTAATGTTGTTTTATACCAGCCATGAATATTTTCCGATTAGATAAGAAATGATAAAAAAAACAACGTATACTTTAAAACTATTTTTAGGTTTTTTTTTTTTTGAGCTTCATAAATCATATTCATAATAGTAGAATGCATACACAGAAATACAGAATACAGATTTGATCTTATTCTAATTCTATCTTAATCTATTCTGTGATACATAGGTAATGATGAAAAGAAAACACGAATTAGAAACTTATAATTATAATTTAGAAGTTTATAGGAGAAAATTATTATTGAAGTTAATACTATAGATATTTTAGTTGATTTATACACTAAAGTGTGAACCACAAATTAAAAACATTAATGAAAATAATTAAATAGTTTAAAAAAAAAAACCAATAGGTACCTAACACTGAACAACTTGACACCTGAGTGCACACCTATGCTACATTGCTACATTATACTATATTAATACTATATTATATTAATACTATATTAATAGGTACTCATTGAATTTAGCTATTATACTTTTTAAAAAGTAAGATTATTAATCATAGAAACTCAGGAGCTTTTTATTATATTTTAGTTTAAAAACGAGTTTGGAAAATCTTAAAATTGTATTAAGTAATAATTAACAATTTATTAACATAGTTTTCTAGCTTTAAAATTAAAATGTCAAAAACAGCCTATACACTAATATCTGAATTCAATCTGAATTAAAGCTGATATAATATGTAGTTATTTTATAACTTATCAAACGAGCAAATATGATTTTTGTCGTTCATTTTAATTTTTTGCTTGTAACCCTTTCAGAGCATTCCCTAAAATCAGACATTTATTATATAGTTTTTAACAGATTAAACATAAATAGCTATATTAACTTACTATAACTTTGCCGGGCTCCATAGTGACAATAAACTTTGTCACTTTAGTACGGTTCGAACTTACTAGTACTTAGAACTTGTATAATAGAAAGATCAAAGAATATTTTTAATTTATTTTATATTTTTAAATCTATGATTTCTGCTATCACCTCTAGTATACCGTTCGAACGGAAAAAGTTGAACTAGATCCAACTTCATGGTAACATGGTATACCGTGTGGTAAACACGGGTAAACATTTTGGTAAACCAAAAGAATACCGTAGTAACCGTCCAATCTCACAGAGCAGAACGATAATTACACGTACACGTGAACGGTCCAGTGGAAACCCACCTTAAGGTATAAGTATAAGGTCTATGATTTACACGGTTCACGGTTAATTGGTGTTACTGATTCTTGGATTTCAATCGAAGACGGACGGCAAAACCTGCATATTATTGTGTACAATGTGTTTGGTTATTTAGTTCAGTGGTTTGGTTGCTGTATGCTACAACTGTCATTTCGTTGAAAATCCAAAAAAACAGTAGCACCAAATTGAAAAAAAAAAATTGAAAAAGTGAGTTCTTGTCTTAGGTTACATCTAATATCATAGTATTATTGCTCTATGGATTACATAGACCCAGTGGTCGAAGTGGGGGTTGGGAGGGATACGGAGGGATAACATCCCTCTACTTTTTTGTATTTACATTTTTCATCCCTCTACCTATTTTGTCTAGAATAACGCATTCCTCCTAAGACTTGTGTTTTAAAATGAAATAATTATTATGATTTTTATATTTATACCTACGTATAAGAAAACGTTTTATTTTTCGTATAGGCCTAAATCTGAATAATTGTAAGGCATCCCTCCACTTATCTTGAGCCATTTCGACCACTGCCGGATAGACCCCATACCACTGTCTAGACAAGAACCGCGTAAAACAACTACAACATTCTGAGCCCGAGCGGCGTAACAACATTTCGCAGTGATGTAGGCTGTCTTGACGACAATAATCTATAATTTATCTATATAATATCTCACCCTGCAGCCTGCGTGTTGTTACGCTTTCCACACACTCATTGCTTGTCCACTAGTATATGGTCTATGGTTGCGCACGTCGAAATCTATATAATATGCCGAGATACATTTGAATATTTTGCACTCTTGCCTACCTGCGTAATTATAATATAATACGCTCAATAAAAGGTTATTATTTTATGATATTCATGTATGATGAATATTTTGTTCACTATACACAAACTTAAACTCAATGCCTATGCGTTCATGTGCTTGAAGTACATTTTTTCTTATAGCTCCCGCTTTTTTAGTTTCTAGATCCGAGACTATTAACGAGAGCAGGTTGGCGCGATGTTTTGCGCCATCGACCTTTCTTAGCATTCTTACTTATTACGAAAACACCGTTGTCTTCGGGCTTTTCACCCGCGTCCGTCGTGCCGTTCGGTTCACGGTCAAACAGTTTAAGGCTTTAAGCGTTGTGGCCCGCGAGTGCGTGTTATAGACTTATTGTAGCTAAGCAATTCCGACGAAATGAGTTTTATTGTACAATTGTATATATGTATATATGTGTGTATATCTATATTATTATTTACGAGTCTCGGTCAGAAGATAAAGGGATTGCCAGCCGTTTCCTGGGGATTAATATAGCAGTATACAAGGTAAGAATACGCACGTCATACGTTACATATTAATTAATATATATATATTATTTACATGTTACTTGTATTATGGATAAATAACCGGGTGTATTATAGTTATACGACATATTTTATACTTAATTTGTAATAACGACCTTTGTTGGAGTTATTGTAAGAACATTTTTTTTATGATTATTACAAATAAGGTTTATTTACAATCGGTATATGCTATAAATTATAATAATGCATTAAGCAAATGAGATAAAATGAAAACAAAAATGAAGGACAAGAGAGGCGAAGACGTCCATTGGCATATTAAAATATTATGTGTACAGTGTTACCTAAATTATCTTGTAAAATCAAAGTAAAACTCTGCCCCTTGCAAGTAAAATACATATCGTCTCGGAAGTCACAACGCGCTTTCCGTCGATTTTTAGAATAATATAGGTAATAAATTATTATTCAACATGAAGTGGTATTGTGAATTACCAATTAGCCAATACCACTACATCTGTACAGCACATTTTGTTTATTTTCACATAATCATTTATTACGAGTATACTATAATGTTATAGGTACCTAGTCTGTTAAATCAAAGTTAAGCTATGAGGAAATGGTCACCGTTAGGTCAATCACTATAAAATATGTGCGTATTAAAAGTATATTTTTATTATTGAAACACCAATGAGTACCTTATTTATGTTTAAAAAAAATACTTATACACTGTATGACTGTATCCGTTATAATATCTATCGTTACCGTTAACAATAATTATTAACCACAATTATCATAATGTCATAATGCCAAAGTCGAATAGATATGTATATAATGGTAGTATATAGTAGGTATAGTATTAATAAATAAACAAATATTAGATACATAATTGCCGTAATATAGTGTTTAGTTTGCCATATCATACGTCATTTTTATCAGTGAAACCGGCCAAGGCGTATTATTATAGTTGTTATTGGTAATCGTTTATACTAGCCCTCTTATTGTAATATTTATATATATAACATGAAAATGGTTTGAACTGACAGAATCGTGAAACAAATATATCATAATAATGAATTGTAAATAGGTACAAACCAATCAAAAATAATGATAATAATTAAACAACATATTCTTGTATACATTAGTATTTAGTTACAGATGCATTATAGTTAAAGTAGGTTTTTCATCATCAGATATAAATTATAACAATCAATTATCAAACATACATCATTCATCCAGTGGATTCCCTAGCAATAGGTAGGATATATCTATACATCAAAGTTATGCAATAATTTAACATTTAAATACATTTATAGGTATGTATGATGTATCATGTATTGTTGATGTGAATTTATGTAAATTTTTTTGTGAGACAAAAAATAAATAAATGTTTTTCAGGATTTTTCAAAGCGTTCAAATATTTATATTATTCCAATTTATTTAAGAGTTATTTATTTTAAAATTCTTACTTTGATTCTTGAATCCTTTAGTATATCAATTCGAAGGAGGTCTAAGAATGTCTGTTTCAATTCTGAAAGCAACGTTTCTACGAATCTTGTAACTCTTTTAAATTTGAAATCTGTAGGATGGTTGATTCTTGGACAAACTATGTAAACACATTACTTATTATATTCTGTTTAAAATGTTCTTTATAATCTAATTTGTAGGTATTCAGTATTTTTTATATTTGAAAAATTAATTTAAACACTTCAATTAAGTTTGTATAAAGTTGCCGTCTTTTAAATATATTAATAAAACATCAGTAAGTTCTGGATCAGTCAATTCTATCAAAGAATAATATCGTGTAAAATGTATAAATTCAAATTACGTACCTAGATATGAATATATAAATACAATAATATATAGTCCAGATTATTTGTTTTCTACAATTTTTAAACTTAAACCACGTTTATTGTCAAATGTCAATAGTTTTCCTGAAATGGAACGGTAATGAATAATGATACAGTGGTGGTAAGTATTAAGTTATTCTACTTGCTGTTACAACACGTTACTGGTTTTAACCGTGTGCGACTGGTGAATATTGACTAGGGTACTGGGAATTCTGCGGCACAACCTTTACCGCGTGTATAAGGTCGACGAGTATGTAGTCTTGGACAATATATTTATCATGTTTACATTTTACATTTTAGATTCCAAGCAAAACCTCGGAATGTTTTTGTTTTTGGTAGGTAGGCGATCACATTTTGTTGGGAGAAGTGCTTCGAAAGTTTTTTATACATTATACTTTGGGCACAGATGTTGTACTTTAGATACCTAGGTCATTTTTAAGATTTCCCAGTAGTTTTCGAGAAAATTGCAAAAAAACGACGAAGTTTTTGTCGCACGGGAGATAGTGGTTCTTGAGGAAAAAATTGTATTTGGATTACCTATTTTACAACTTTTATATGTTTTGACGGTATTATTTTTCGATTTAATTTTATAACATATGAAAACAAAATAATATCTTTATGATTACGAGCAATGAATGAATTGATTTTACAATGATGTGTGTTTTATTCTTGTGTTTCTCATGACCCTTTGGAGCAGTAAAAATGCTTCGATTTACATCTTTGTAAAAGGAACAAAATAATATCTTTATGATTACGAGGGAGTAATTTTAGATTCTGATAAGAGCGACTAAATGTTGTGTGTTTGTATTTATGTATGTGTATTGATTCAGAGTGGAGAGACTAATATGTGAAACCAATATATTTGATGATACACTATGTTTGTTTTTAATTAATTTATTCATATTTTTCCGTCTGTCATCACTCGTCATCTTATGTTATTACTTAATACGGCATGGCATCACCAAAACATTCAAAGTGTGAATTAATGCTAGCACTCATTGGACGGGACGTGACACTACAATCAATACTGAAAATACACGTGGTGGCGATGGAGGCCATATTGGACTTGCAAAACAACCATTATATCTTTTATATATGTTGTATTCGAGCCAATGTTTCACCCCCCGTAAACCCCTTCCCTCAGAAGTGAATATAGTATGGGAATTCGTCCTAAACGAGGGGTTTAAATAATTTAATAGTTTAATATGTATATTTTTGTAAATCACATTCGATGGGTGCTTTAAATGCTTACAGTTAACTAAAAATAGATTATAATATAATGTTATATTCCACGATGTCAGGTTAGAACTGAGTAGGAACCTATGGGAAATGAAAATAGTGGAGAATTGTTTTCGTTTAACTTCACTCAAACATTTTTTAATTGTTCTGCGAATACATGTAATATGTATTATACATTTATACATTTTATTACAGGTACCTACCTAAATTCAAATTGCAAATTTTGATTGTCACCCAAGTATTATTCTATAGTTTATAATATGTATACACAATAGGTAGGTACCTAGTTAATTTACCGTAGTTGATTGATTACACAGGTATACAAAAAAAATATTTTTAAAAGCTGTCCTGTTTCTAATGACTGGTTTTATTTAAAATATGTTCACCAAATATAAATATATTAACTATTTGGTCATACCACGTCACAGTTTTTTACAATTTATGAATGAAATATAGCATATTAACAAAAAAAAATTTAAATTTAAAATAATAAAGATAATAATTATTATACAGCGACCTGTACAAATTGGAGAAATTGAACTGTATTCATTGACATATTATTTTCAATTTCTTTTGAAAACTGGATGTTTCAAATATATTAGTTCTTACAATAACTGCGAGCGTTCTGTACACAACAAAATCGTCATGACTGCAATCGCCCTCACCGACTTGACGCTATCGCGTTTATCTCCATAACGACGTGTTTTAGGCCGCACAGTCGGTGTTCGGACCCACCCTATTCATTTATCAAAGAGACCGCCACCGTTAACCACGTCTTCTTTAAACAACGGTGGCAGAGGATTGTAGTAAAACATCAATTTATTTATACAAATGTGTACGCCTTTTGCTACTGTCGCATAACCCGTATTCCGACTAATGGTGTGTATGCAGTGTATCCGAATTCCGAGAGATATAGAGAGAGAAATACTAAGATATAGAGAAAATAAAATGTAACATACAAAATCGACTTCTGATTTTTGTTACACAAAGCCATCAGGATCCACATATAGAAATTTTGGACGAAAACTAATAATTTCAAGGTTAAATTTACAGACCGATTGATAAATAATACCAATCTTTGTACTACGAGATTATTGTTATTATTATATTATATTATTATTAATTTTACTTTTTATTATACACAAATTGATTTTCACATATTGTAAAAGCTTTCGTTTCCCTATGAAATTATATTGTAACTGTTATATTTGTACATACTTTTTGTAAATGGAGTTTTTTTCTCCGTAAATAAATAAATCGTTGATGTTATCTAGAATGTATCTACAAACATGTTTTTAAAAACTCAAATGCACCGAAACATTTTAAATTTCACTAATTGGCGCATAGGCATATAATTAGGTATAAAGAATTTGCGAAAACGCTATAGTTACCTAAGTTAAAGTTCTTTTGTGATTTAAATTATATTTGATAAATATCATGTTATTGCAAACTCTTAAACAGACAAAGTAAAAAAAAAAAAAAATAACGATAACATACAAAGAAGAGTTAAGTGTTTTTAATGTTTTTATACGTGAAATTTATTTTTCATTTGGGAATAGCAAACAATTTTTATTTATAAAAGAGCTATATTTCTGTCTTTATATTTTTATAAATATTCATATAAGTGCTAAAGATTGTACCTAATGTTATATAATATTTTAAATTAAATAAAAATGACATTAATCATAATATTACTAAGCTTGTCGGAAAGATTTGTGACTGTCTATGATTAATTTTATTGTAAACGTATAAATGTTGAAAACGAGTTATTTTATATTTAACGAATATAATACAAATTATTCAAGGAATATTAGAATTTTTATTTTAAATCAATAAATTAGACCCCTTATATTATAATAAAGAAAAAAATATTATGGTATACATAGGTAATAAAATTTTTACTAAATTTAAAATAATACACTTATATTTATGTAGAATTTCCAGACATTTTTCATTAAATAATTGCATATTTGTTTAATACAGTATGAAAATGTTGCACTATTTCTGCTTGAATTAAAAAATATTAATATATACTCAATATCAATATATTACATCAGCAATTTTATTAATTAAAATAGGTGCTATGTTTTTTGTATACTATAGTTTGTGACTGTTCAAAAATCGAAACAAAAATTAAACAGGAATTAGTAATATATTTTTTTTATAAGTAAATATTTTTTTTTTGTTTAGAATGTAATATTTTTACTTACAACAACTACATTTTAAATACCTATAAATGTTTTTTTTTTTAACATTTATTAATGTTACACTTTTTTTGAAACAGATGGTAGAGAAATATCCGAAATAACTATAGTACTCATCAGCCAGTATAAGTTTCTGTTACTATTGTATACAATATTGTATGACACCTCATGTTTCTATAGTTATTAGAAGACTAGTGAAAAGTTTTGTGTCCATTTTCTTGTGTAGTATTTATACATTTTTTTTTTATTATTTAATTGGGGTTTCATACGTAAATGAGTATACGATAATTTTTATTTGTAACATAATATTAATAGTGCATAGGGATATTAACTTATATATAAATGGTCGGATTTTTACACTGAGATTTCTTGTGTACTTGAAACATTTTCTCAAAATACCTATGATTTAATGATGCTTACCAAATAATGAAACTATCTATGAACCCTACTTACGATGGGGTAGATTCAAAAAAGGGAATGTATATAGTTATAATTTTAAATTTATCTTCAAAACTTAAAACTTTAGATAGTGTTACATTTTTTACTATTATCGTTCTTAAAAACAACATTAAGTAAAAATGTATATATTTGAATAGATCTATTATAATCAATTGCTTAAATAATTACCACATATTCATGTATATTGTAAATATAGGGTATATTATACATTTATAAAACTCGTTGACAGCTGGCTAAAAAATAATCAAAGTTTTCCCGGGTAATTTTTCCTTTAAGGGTCTATAACATGGAATTACTACGAAGTATTGTATTCCGCAAAATAAGATAAGCACAAAGTTTTTTTCACTCGTGACTTTCTAAACTCAATTTCGAACATTTTCAAAACAAATTTGTTTCCGTCAAAACCACCGAAACTTAGATGGAGAAAAATCTAACGCCTGATTTATCATTTCGTTCGTATAGTGTTATCTGTATAGTGTTAAAGGCCCAATCGATTTTCAATGTACCCAACTCACCAATGATAAAACTAAATATATGTACAGTTTTTCTCAGTTTAAATTGGAAAATACTTTTTTTTCGCCGCATGCGCTTGTATTTAAGTTACCAGTATAGGGTAAATACTAAATAAATTAGGTCAATACTCAATTGCTATAATCTATCTGAAATACAATATAGTTAATGGTAATTAGAATGTAGAATGTAGATACATCATTCCATGAGACATCATAATACAATTAATTTAGGAGTGCACCATACAATATAAAATGTTAAGTAATCAAACAAGTATTGCAATATTAAGTATTGGCGTACTCATACCTTCTTATAGTCTATAAACAATTGAAGTTATTACAAATGACATTATTAATAAAAAGCTGGTATTATATAATATTATATTGTTAATAACTAGAAAATGATATACGTATATATAACATATAAGTAAATTAGTAAAAAAAAATGTTCATCACATTATTGTTATTAGTCAAAATACTGACGACATATTTAAAATGAAAATTCAATATTTAAAAATTAAAATAAATATAATATTAAAAATATATACCCACTTCCTCTCACTCAAATACGTACTTGATGCCCTGGGCCATACAAATTTGCCTCCCTCCCAAATCATTATATATACAATATTATATTAAGAAAATGATTAGATTTTATGGAATGGTTAAATGTATTAATAGTTAATATTTAAAAATAAGTCTAAATATTTTGAAAATATTATGTATAGAAAATTATAGTTAAGGCTATGGAGGAAAGTTTGAAATATTTATGAATTTCAACGAGGTGAGATAACTAACAAGTAAAAGAATTTGTAGACACGTATGATGATTACTGGATTGAATACTGGAAGTCGTTAAGATTAAGTGGTATAGTGGAAAACAAACGAGATAGCGTAAGACCATAAATGGTAACAAAATATGGAACAAAAATATCAAACAACATAATATGCATACATGTAATATGTAAAAATAAAACATAATAAATACAATTCTCGACAAAACCTCTTTTGTCATGATATAATTATATAAAAATACCATTTCATGGTATCTTAAGATTTTGACGCCACCTTGAAATACGGCACCACTTGCTATCTTTTTTGGGTCATTTCACTACACCATTTGGCCCCCTATAAATACATCCTTGCCACAAACTTTTTTTCGAATTATTGAAGCTCAAGGCTTAAGTTGTATCAATATGTGTTGTGTAATATTTTAATATGTTTTAAAAATGGGTTAAAATAGTCTAATGCATACTAGTGTGTCGCCAAAAAAATGTTCATTTAGATTGTACTATGTTCAAAGTATAAATATATGACATTATTATGGCGTTATGATGTAATAGTATAACCACAGAATAATACAAAACCATGGTAAAACCCCTGCTGATAATAAAAACGATTGCAGTATGCAGTATGCAGTATGCAGTATGCAGTATCATTTGCAATTTACAATAAATATACTCAATCTACATAGAAGTATACAATCGTTAGTTTTTCAAAAATCCATTTGATATTTTAAGTGTGTCACTATTTTTATAGATCTAAATTAGGGTTGTAAAAAAGGTTGAGAAACATTGGTTTAATTCACCCTAAACAGAGTAAGAAAAGATAACATTTTTTTTTAGTTTGCTGTCACCTGTTTTCAGAGCAAGGTTTGTACTTATATATTAGTCCCATGTGTATTTTTATGTCATGTAGGTACTTTATACTTATGAAAGTTTGCAGTACATACCTAATTGAATGAGACAGATAACAAAATATGTATTTTGTACATTTCAAAAAAAAACATAAAGCAGCTACGTAAGGTACTAATAATGAATACATTATTAAAACTTTTTTGGCTATGATTATTATCTCTTATCACGTTTAGTACGATTTTATATAGTTCAAAATGTAATGATGTTGATTAAACTATAAAACTTAGGTATAGCACATGGAAAATTAATCATTTTATTATGCCAAACCACTTTAAATATTTATTATTGCATTCTCAAAACATTTTTCCCGACATGATAGCCATTATGTCCATTATGTTAAGCACTATTAGTATATTGTATGGAATTGGAGCTAATAATGTAACAAAATATGTGTGTGTGTGAGAGTTTGTATGAATTTAACTAAAGATAGATGTAAACTTGATGTTTTGGTATTTTAGTATCGATAAATACTGAGATATGTATCTAGTTGTACTTAATTCATAAACACGGAGTGTTAAAAATTGCGTTAAGTATTCAGTCAAATACAACTGCACTATTTTAATTATAACATATTTATATTATATAATAAAATTCAATATTCCGAATTTTGTATAATCGTTTTATTTATTACAATTTATAATACATTTGTAACGTAGGTATTGTGCATAAAATATAATTTTTAGTTAGTTTATGCTGCTATATATTGATTGATACCATGATAAATATTATATACCATGAAATATGTATATTATAATACGCTTCAATAAATAAATTTATCTTATAGTTAATATTATATAGTTTTAATGTAGCTTTACATGATAAACATGATAAATTATATACTAAAATAATTGAATTAGAATTTATGAAAATTTTCATTGTTGCAGTTAGGTAGGTTACGTTTTTTCGGCTAATGGGTTTCTAAGTTGTTATTTAAAAATAACAAATAAAATAGGAAAATAATGAAATAAAATAAATATAATACAATTTCTGAATGTAGAAAACTATTTCATACATTTTAAAACTTGTTCGATCAATTTTATTAATCTTTCGATTTTAAAGTTTAGGCTGGTTAAACAATAGCAAAAGTTTGAGGGTGCCTTGGAAAAGTTTTCATTCATCAGTTTTAATTAACAGTAAAATAATTAAATCACGTAATAAATATTAAGTTAAATTGTCACACAAAGAATTAATTTACCTAGTATGGGTTATATATATTTTATAGGGAAATAATTATCATATTTTAATTTTTATTGGCTTAAAATATAAACGTAACAATATAATGCTAATTTGGAAATCGATATTTTAAGTACGTTTATTAATATATTTAATTATTTTCTAAATGACTCTTTTGAACAATATCATGTAAACATTAATTAATATATATAGATAGCCCATACTATAATAAATATTGGAAACGCCTATAACGTTTCAAATGGAGCCAGAATTACAGTAGTAATGGATTCCTGACAAAAGAATGCGCTAACGTGCCATATAAACATTTGTTATCTCCATTATATTGTTATCTTATTATTAATATCTTTGATATCAGATTGGTCATACCTCCGCTGTTAAAATATATAAAATTTTAACCATTAACCTTTATAAACTGAGTTAATTTTGTTAACTTCTCACATTCATAAGTTCAGTATCTAAGGTTACGCCTTAAAAGTAAATTTAAAGTTATAACTTTATAAGTTTGTTTTATAAAATCACTTTTGGACAATGTACGATGTGGCAATAGCTTATTAATCATTGATATAATATTATGTAAAATATAAGTGAAGTATATAACTATAATTTATTATTCTTACACATATTAGATTATTATTATTATTATTATTAATAACAACAACAACAATAATAATAATAATAATAATAATAATAATAATAATAATAATAATAATAATAATAATAATAATAATAATAATCTTATGAAATGCATTAAAACAAATTCCAATTATAAAATTATAGTAACACGGCGTCCTGGATAGGCAATATAGGTACATCAGGTTGCATAAACTAAAAGCAAATACACAAGTATAAGCATAATACATGATAACAAAAAATAAGCTAGTAGTGGGGTTTAAATAATAGTTAATTATAAATAGTTTTACATTAAATAATACAATTAAATAAGTTTACTTTAAGGAATTATGTTGCAATTGAATATTTAATCCATCTAGCGGCCATCCTTACGTATTTATTAACACGTTTACTAAACAAAAATTATTTATAATGTTTGAATATAATTTGATTGCTAAATATCTTAATATGTATTTATGCTGTTTAAATAACATCAACATTATAATGTACAAAACATCGAAACTCGTTATAAAAGAAACACGTCCGTGTTTTGCACATTCGTCTTGACTTTTCATTACAAAAATTCAATTTCTATTCTGGGTTTATTGCCACAATACACATTATTTGTGTTCGTAATTTCGGAAAGGTCGCGAATTTGATAACATCTAAGAGGGTTGTAAATAAAACAAGAAAATTCTTGTGAATAAAATGTACAAGTACCTACTAAAAATAGAAAAGTTATTAAGACTTTTAATTAAGTTATAAGGAATAAACTGAATTGATACCATTCACTTCGATAAGTAATTTTATGATGTTTAAATCTTATAATATTTTAAATATTTTAAAATTTGTTAGGTTTTAACCATTTTGAGGTACAGTTTTGAAAACGTATTGATTGAAGAACTAAATAGCTTATTTATGGATGAATTCTCTTTAATGATTTATAATAATTGTACACCATTTCATGAAAATACGTGCATTATTTTTTTTAATGAATCAATTACAAGTATAATTACAACCTCCAATATTATGATTGAAGTTTAATGAAACAATTGATTATGCTACTAATTTTCAATCTTATAGTTCAACTATTCAAGTAATACATTGTTTTAAAATAGAATTTATTTTTCTTGTGTTAGTCAAATAAAACTTTGTCTTATATATTGTATATGAAAACCTGCAAGATCCACACGAAAATTAATTGTTTTGTCTTTTTATTCTCCGTTTATTTCTAATATTATTATATTTTACGAGTTTAGCAATTTTATAGATAATTTGAATTACTTCAATTAAATATATTACCCGAATATTATGTTATTAGGTAATATAATAGAAAAATAATTTTTTTGAATCAATTCAATTCTTTGAGGTAGTTATCTCGCCACCCTGATGTTTGTATGTGACCTGGCCATATAAATCCATATTATGAAGTCTATATATAACCAGACTAAACTCGGCGATTCAAGTGCTCCGTTACAGCGATTGTGGAGAGAAGTAGTATGGAATTTGCAGTGTTTATCGTGTCTGAATGATAATGTATAACCGGGATGTCGGTAAACCACAATATGCATTGTATTTATTATGTCACGTGGAGAAGTGTAACTGCAGCACTTAGTAAGGACCGCCTAAAGCCGGGTTCTTCGTCTGTCGTAGTGTCATATCCGAATGTTAAGCTGGGCCCAACTCTGGACATCTCCCGATAGATCGTATTTATAGTGAACGATACTACAATTACCTCGACCAATTAAAATACTTTAAAATTCACACGACATGATTGCAGACGAGACTTAACTGTCAATTGTAAACCGTTATTTCCGGAGAAATTTCATTGCTGTGATTGGCTGAAGCTAGTGGTGGTCAGTAAGCTGTAGGTATACCATGCAATGTTACTGTATACAAATATTAATGTATATACATGCATACAGGCATACTCTCGAGAATAAAATCCAATTCTACGCATGATACATGTTATATCAGTTACCATTTTCCATTCAATTACATCACTACAAAACTCGAATTACTTTATCACATTAAAAATGATCATAAATAAAAAAATGATTTTTTTCGGAAATCACGGTGCAGTGTGAAGTCTGTCTCCTTAAGCCATGATATGAATCTCCGGGTCATCAGAGTCGTCGGCGAGCCAGCGTGCCAGCGTGGTGCTCGAAGACCCGCCGTGTCAAGGGACCGCTCGTCGAGTCTTCCGGCGAAGTCCATCGCGTCGGTCAGCAAAGTCGGCTGCGGCGTCGACGGTGTGGCTGTTGCCGCCACTGCTGCGGTGATAGCGACGGTGGCAGCGGCGGCGGCGGTGGATGCTGTGCCGCACAATCGATGGGGGTCGATACGGGTGGCCACTTGCCATGCGCCACAGCCACCGACACCAACGACGACGCCGCCGCCACCGGCACCGCCACCGCGGCCGCAGCCACAAAATACGCACGCAGTGTGTCAGTCAGTCGCGTACGTACGCCGGCGGCCGGTCCGTCTGTCGTGTCCGTCTGTGTGTCTACACGTTTCCGTGGCCGCGGTCGTCTGTTCGTCCGTCCGTCCGTCCGCCTCGTCCACCAACCAGTCAGTGGTCGTCGTCGTGTAATTACAAATAGTTGTTTTTGTGTTCTCTTCGCCGCCGCCGTGGCATTTGAATTTTCTCGGTCTCGCCGTCGTCGCCACCCTTCATCCCTTTCCACCTGTTTGCCGAAAACGCGAGTCGACGTGTTCCTCATCTGACGACCGTTTTATGCATTCTCGATTGGTTTTCTCGTTCTGTGACGCCTCAAACGTCGACCGGTCCGCCACCGCGCCCGAGTCTTCTGACCGCCGCACCTGTTTCCGCCTCCGTCGCGACCGTCGCCAGTGGCTCGTCGTGATCTTCAAAAAGTTATTTCGTACACCGTCCCTCCCCCGTGAAGCTTTGCGTGCCGTATTATAAAAAATTATGATGTTATAAAATATGTTATTGTCACCCTCTTCCTAACCTCCCGACCTTATACGATTTCCGATTAGTTCGTTTTTGAGTTTTCAAGTTTTGTGTGTACATTCGCGTTACAGCAGCATCATAGCAGAGCACTTCCGTTTTCCGATGATATGTGAGTAATACATACGTTAATTATTTTAGTATATACTTGCATAAGGTGCCCAATCACACGGACCTTCGAGGTTTGAGTGCATGAACCCACTGGGCCCACTTTATAACTAATACAATTTTAACACCGTCATAAGTATTGCATTTATTATAATACTTTGGATATGCTCGTGCTGGTCGTCTTTGCGGGTTTGATTGTCCGGAAATTCGTTTCTCCGTGATATCTCAGTTCATCTGACCGGGTCTTGTCGTTTCTTTTCCGCCCTCTCGGGTCGATCCATTAATCAGTTGGAGTGTTGAACGACGTGCAGCGTGACGCCTACATGCATATATATCACGATAATTGATGTCTTTTCGAAATCGTTAAGTTATGGAAATCATTTTATAGGCACTGTGAGTAAGGGGGATGATTGTATTAATTGGTATTATTATAATTTGTCGCATATCTTATGCGTTGAAGCTCAGTGTCACGTGGTATATGCTTGGTTATTCATGCCAGCCAAAGAATGTGTTAAATTTTAATTCACGAAAATTCC
Source organism: Myzus persicae (assembly GCF_001856785.1). Lineage (NCBI taxonomy): Eukaryota > Metazoa > Arthropoda > Insecta > Hemiptera > Aphididae > Myzus > Myzus persicae. The sequence goes on along the minus strand of NW_019102203.1, from coordinate 1,100,090 downwards.
GAAAAATGCTAATTTCTCATGTCGACGCAAATAGGTTTTATGATATTATGGCACCTACATTAAAAAAAAAATTGGTGTGTTACCTAGGTTTTATAGCAATATTGCTTGTAACGTATTTTATCGTCAATATCTATCGCTGCCGCTACCACACTGATCGTGGTGTTAATATAACGTTGACAAAATTGTTCATGTAAGTGTAGTTTTTATATATGCATACACTGTATACTTTTGGTCTAAAACTATATAGTATTATATATAACTGTACTTATAATAATGTACTACGATTATGGTTTAAGCCCGTGGACCATGGCACTTATAAAGGAAAAGAGGGAATGGTTTCTGGATACGGACTCGACGAGGCAGAAGTAAAAGTATCGGTAATACGCGTCTGTAGTGAATTTAGTATGACAGAGACGAATACGCGGTATACTGTAGTATAAAGCTTTCAAGCAACTATTTAATTGCGGATCGGGAAATCGCTAATAGTGTGTAAAATGGGAATCAATGAAAATGTTTCACATGAATGCCTGCCTGTTCGATATCGAATTTATCTTGGTACCGTCAAATTTACAAGTAAATTTATATGTGACTTTAAATATAATCGATGGAAGTTTTCAAAACTATTGATAGCCACTAAACGTATCCAATTAATTTAAGTATTGTTGGCGTATATTATTTATTTACCAAATTGGACAATATTTTGAAGAAATAATAATTGATTGATTATAAGTATAAATATAATATAATATTTCAATGAACTAATAAGTTTAATATTTATTGAAAAATAAAAATTGTACAATTATAATAATTACCAAATAAAGATTATGTACATGTATGAAAAATAATATATTTTATCAAAAAAACAAAAACCATAGAGTGTTTGTCACTTATACTGTAAGATTTAAATCAAATTAAATTATTATCTTTCAATTCAAGAATTCTTCACATTTTTTATCGATCAATTTACTCATTGTGTTTGGCTTATTCTACTATAAAAGATCATTAACATTAAATCATTTTGCTTGCAAATATGAAAATGTATTATGAGACATTCGATCTAGATTAGATGCCTAAATGGGATTTTGAATGTTTATTTCTTTGATTGTATGTATATAATGAAGAGCTACAATTGAGAAAATTAATAACTAAAAATCTTTTAGCTAAATTGTATATTATTAAAATTGAAAAAACTTATAACTATAAATATTATATGAAAAATCAAAATTATTAAAGATAACAAGCTGAAAGATATTTTAAACCTAAGTTGGTTTGGTGCTCCTCTATTCATTACAATTACGTGTTCCAAAAGGGTATAAAGTGGTTAAAGGAGGCGTAGTCGAGATGTTTAAGCTCTTGACAACTTAATAAATGTCCTCGTAAAACTTGTTACAGCCTTCTATCACTGTTCATCATTTTTTTTATCAATATATTTTAATATTATATAAAAACTTTTATATTTTGAATAATATTGTAATTTATAATGCTATTTTTGAGTTTATACTTTTATGTTTAAAAAACAATTTATCGAATTCTTTAAAAAATGTAATGTTACAAAATGTATTAAATCATATTTAATTTTCTTGGAATTTATATAAGTATCTCATTATCGGTATTCGCAGCGAGGATCAGTTATCTATTTACAGATTTTAGATTTAAATAAAATATTATGACATAGTATAATAAGTGTTTATTCAACTTAAACTTAAAATTTAAATACATTATATTTTTAAGCAACTTTTATTATAAAATATATATTTCATGAAACTTATTGGGGTAATAGGTAGTATGAGAAATATATAGTTATTGCATATTTGTAAACATTTAATTGTTATCCTAAAATATTATTTGGTCAGTAAATTAATTTGACTTAATAACATAACTTATAGTTGATTAAAGAAATTAAAAAAAATATGTTTGCATTTTCATTACCTATCTATATTTGTTAAAGAAAAAATATATACCAAAATGTCATAAACCACCATTCTATTACCACTTGTTGCTTTAATATAGTCTAATACCCGAGTGTAAAATGCGTATTGTGTAGTATAAAGTTTTTTTCTGTTTCCAATTCTTGTAATAGAGCTTTTATAGGAATATACTTTTACCTCAGTAAGATACGTAATTCATCACTGCTAACTACTATTGTAATATGTAATTTAAGAATCGCTTTCAATACTTAGAGATACACTATTTATACGTGCTTATATTATGTAAACACTCTTAAACGTAACTACTTATATAAACCTAGATATGTTTAGTATAACTATAACATACATATTTAACGGTATGTGGGCTCAACACAAATACAAACTATGCTTGTAATTTAGAATAATGTAACTAAAAATAAGATTCTACATTATTAATTTATTGTTCTAATTAAATTAATATTACTGGAAAGGTACTTAATCAATCAAAACATGAATAATTCAAGTATAATTACTGATCAGTTATTATTAACATTAAGTCCATGTAATATGAAAATTAATTATAGTTTTCATACTAATCTATTATGATTTGTGAGTAATACATAGTTCCATAAATAAATGAAATAAAAAATACATTGGTTTAAACTTAAAAGAAATAACAATAGTTTATGTAAATATTATTATTATCGTCCTTTAGTGCTGTGTTAAATTTGGTTGATGTTATTAACTTGATGATATAATAATTTTTTTTTAACTATCTAAATTAAAATCTGTTCTAACTATTATGTTACATATTACTATATTACTATATTACTATTAACCTACAGTTCCAAAAAAAAAACCCTACAGTTCCAAACCCTACAGTACCTCCGGCTAATAACCTCGTAGTTGATGCCATAAACAATTAAAAAAAAAAAAAAATAATAATTCAATAAGGGTAATATTTCATTAAGATTTCCATTATTACGTTAAAAGTAGAGTGAAGGCTCCTACAGCTATTAAAAAACTCTAAAACAATATTTTTACCTTAACACCCAATGATTTTTCTCGAAAAGTTGTTTTAATGATTTTTGTTTAGCTTTCATACAACACAATATGGAAAGCGTAGAATTCTAACCAGAAATGTTCATATTTCGTCTCTTGGAATGTATGGTGTACGAATTTTACATATTTTATTTCCGAAAGAAACTTCTTGTGACATTTAAACTTTAATGTGGTACACAATTTTATTATTTCCGTGAGTTAGACGCGTGTTCTAAACGAACTAATGCGATAAATCAGAACAGCTGCTCTTTGACCTGTAAACACCAAATACTTACGAACCGAATATTTCGTATGCGTTTGTTTTCATGGTAGAGAGTGGAGAAGTTATGGGGGTGTAATTTAAAGCCAACGACTGTTTGTATCGCCCTGGAATTTCGCTTACCATTTAGATGTGTGTGCCATTGCTAAGAGAGAACAGTCACACACGGATAGCCTGGATAAACAATAGGGCCTGATATTTCTTTTTCTGGCTATTCACCCAATCTATTCATTGGATTTCTCTTTTTTTCGACATTGTTTTACCATTTAGGAAGATATAGATGAGGGCATTTGGTCGTTTGGAGTGGTTCTTCTTGAAATCTGGTGATAAAAAATGGCGATAAAATATTTATTGCGTACAGACGTTTGGTATTGGTGAGTTTGTATTTTCTGTAAATTTTCATGTATGCAAAAATAAATATTTTATTTAATACACATTACATATAGTATAATATTCAAATAGGTAATGTTGTTCATTTATTAAAAGTTAAAAGTTACAAAATGTAATTTGTTATTTTTTAGTTTTCAAGTATTTTTTTTATGTATATAAAATATTTACAATAGGTAATTAATATGTAATTCATTTCATATTAATGTATTAATATAATGTATATTATGTTATGTTATACATTTTAAAGATGTGTATAAATAATTGATTTTTATTTAACAAGGTAAAAAAAATATTTTTAAGTAAATATGTTTTTGTAGCTTACGTTAAAAAATCTAAATAGTTATTATAGAGTTGTTAAAATTATAATAAACTACATTCATCAATTTCAATTCTTTTTTTTAACCCAGTGCTCTTTTGTTCTTAAAATGTTTAATCATAATGATATATATTGATATTGAATAAATGCGTTTCGAAAGCTGTTATTATGCAAAATAACTCTACTTATTTATCTTAAGAGGACCCTACATCCAAATGTATTTTCTCTGTCTTACAAAAGTAGAACATAGCAAAAACTGTTTTGCGTGGGAAGATCCACTCAGTCTGTACTCTGCAGTCCTATTAGAGACACTAAAAGTGTAGGTATACAATATAGAAGATAATATTTTCTGTGTCGTAGCGTTTTTATTCGTTTGATATCATTAATAAGAAAAAAGTTAAAATATTTTTACAAGTTTTTGACAGACTAGAAAATCACTCTAACTCACTAATGAAAGAGCTACATACCATCTTATTACTTGAAAATCCACAACGTAGACTCAAAAGGAATTGGTGTCGTGATCATTTAAATTAAATATTTTTCCCCTAGGTTAGGTTAGGTTATTTAGGGAAACTAAATAAAACACCAAGCTTTGCTCCTAATGGGTGGCTTTTCACACAAGAAATTCATATTATGTAACCCTTATCTTGTATGCGTATTGTACAAAATTGTATAGATTGTGTTTGTTCTTTTGTGAAATAAAAAAAAAGTTCATACTTTTTTCCAAACATGATGTAAAGATAATTTAAAAATAAATTTTAGTGCATGAACAACATTAATTAATGCAAAACTCTATGGTTGAGAGCTATTTAAAAAAAGTATATGTTTCCATTTGAATTTCTAAAGTTGACCGCCCCAAAACCCCTCTAAAATAGTGTAAATTATTCCGAAATTATAATAGGTAGAAGTTTCTTAATCAAAAAACTTGTGTATCATATATTTTTTACTATTTTGAATATTTTTATGATAAAAAAGCTGTAACATACATTTTGAGTCACTGTATGTATATTCAACAATAAATGTAAATTGTTTTGTAAGTTTAGTTGGTTACTTCTATATCGCAATAAAATATAATAATTATACGAAATAAATACTCTAAAATCTCTTTAAAAATTAGAAACATAAATATTTGTTAAATAAATATGTGTAACAGTTGTAACTCGACCCCTAAAAACGTAGTACTAGAAATAAGTGAAATATTATCTGCAAATATTTATCAACGATCATTACGCCCATATAGATGTTTTTAATAAGCTATGTTGTCTTTGTCATGTTAGGTTTTGCATAACCGTATTTTCATTTCTCTTATATAGTTTTGATTTCATTAAAAACTTAAAATATTTTTTTTTTTAATTATCATTCCAGTACAAGTTTATCTTATAATAAATAACCAAAATGGGTTATGCAATTTGGTTATAATTGTTTCAGGTTTTTTTATACCAAAATACGATTTAAATACATGATTTTGGCAGACAGTCATATAACCTGTCACAAAAGATTTTGAAATATGATAAAGTCAAGAACTGAGTAGAGGAGAGAGTTATTTTCTTCGTGTTTATTTCCTTCGGGATTTCAAATATAAAACTTCATAAGTCCTTCACATCCGCGTTGTGCAAATTGTCTGTGATACATACAAATTAGATCTACAATTATGTTTTATATATTTTTAATTTAAATTTGATTTGTGTGTATTTTTTAAATCTGGGTCTTTCTTTTTTTAAACTATATTCATAAGTTAAGAGGTTAAAAATGTTACCTTTGTTCTCAACAACTTATTTAATTTAAATGCTGTGCTTATTTTGTTGTTTAAACTGAGAATATTTTATACATTTTTCATTTAGCTGTTTTAACAAAAGATATTCCATATTTGTCTTAAACATTTAAATAACCAACAATATTATTAAATAAAATACTTTATTTCTATTGTTTTTGTACACATTTTTAATTAACATTTCTATGAGCATTATGTTGAAAGTATCTAACAAAATGATACCCTAACAAAATATTATTTTTCACATGACCAACTTGAATACTTTTTTTATGTTTGAATTCAATATGACTTCGAACATTTTGTTAGTGAGTTATTGAATTATATAAGACAATAAAATATTTATTATATTTTGAGCTATCAAAAGCCATTTAGTTTAACTTGATAAGAAAACTGAAACTAATGGTTGTTAAAAATTAAACCGTGTGGTTGAAATATCGATAAGGTATATGTTCCAGGCAAGGGCATGACTCCAAGTGCCAAGTTTTCCCCTCATAGACATATATCTTCCTTAAACTAATATGTGTTTTGTAGGGTGCAAAATACAGATCATGAGAAAGATTTAATATTTTTTTTATTCTGTTTTTTGTTTGTTTGTTTGGGAATGTAGTTTTTATTCTGTACAAATGAAAAAACCGTGTGAAAATGCCAATAAAAGTCGAACGGCTCGTTGCACATACCCATTGTTACACTAAACAACAATGTAAGGTTATGTCAGAATTTTAAATTCTAAAGTGTTTGCAAGAAAAGTTTTGTTTTTATACCTCAATATTAAGTATGTCCACAAACACTATAAAAAGTAAATGCTTGATATTGCTGTTAAGAATAGTCAAGAATAATAATTCACTTTAAAAACTAATTAAAATATACGTAAAATAAAAAAGGTTAAGAAAATATTAATAATAATAATACTTAAGTATTTACCTATATTGAATATTATCAGGTTATTCATATTTTATACTTTTCATGTGAAAAACAAGAAATCATATTCTGATGTATTGATGACATATATATTGTTAAAATAAGTACTAGTTTTTTAAGCTAGACTGTAGACACTATATATTATTACCTATTTAAACCGCTGTATACTAATTGAGTCTCAATATCTGAGGGGAAAAAATATTTTCTTATTGAGTCCCTTATATAAACGAGAAATATACTGATTGTGTCCGCGGTTGGGAAACCAAAAATATACTAATTGAGTCAAGGATTATTTTGAGTAAAATATAAAATCAATTATAGTATACATATAACAGACTACTACTTGAACATGATATCGTACATTTAGTTTTTATTTAGTTTTTATGACTGGTCAAATAATATAACTTTTTAATGATAATATACATATAGGCCGAGAATTTTTATTTTACTTCTACCGTCGATATTAAAATAATTATCGTCTATCGATATCATTATATTATACACTCTAGTTTATAAGGTACACTGAGCATCGTGGTTGTAGGTTATATCAAGTGAAAGGAATAAAAGTATTTTTGATCGATGGATACAAATTTCGTTTTTATAAATATTTATCAAAAAATCGCCCCAGAAGATGTTTTTTGTATGTAATTTGACGGGAATCACTTCTAGTATGTAGATTGTAGGTATCTTAAAACGACCTGGAACTTAATTTGTCCAAAAAGGTTTTATTTGGACTCACTTCATATGCAGTCATTATAACTAGATTTATATTAAATTTAATTAGTTACAAAATACTTTGTTTGATATTTTTCATAATTTGGAACATAATCTTATTTTGAAGTTGTTTTGCAGCTAATGTGTAGCCCATCACGTTTTAAGTATTTTTTACTTATTAAAATAAATTAATATTTTTGAAATTTAAGGTAATGAAAGTTATTATTAAAAATAACGAGTAAAGAGAAAATCATGTTGATTTTATATAGTTTAAGTACATTATTTTCTGAGTTTATATAATTAAATGTACCTAACCAACAATATACCTTGATAATATTTAATGTTAAGAAATGTATACTTCTTTAATAAAAAAATTATGACACGTAATACATAGTGCCGAAAGCTGGGCATTAACGAGTTATAAGTTAAAGTTAAGTTAAAAAGTTAAGTTGCTTTTAACTAAGTTTTATTGACGAAATACTTTTTTTTTAGAAGTAACTTCTAACTTAACGAGTTACATGGGAAAACCATGTAATTCAGTGACTTACCTATGAATTAATCAATTTTATTTTTACGTTAAGTTAATTTTTTTCCTAAACCATGGATTTAAAATATTATAAATATAACAATTTTATAAAAAAAAATCCGAAATATTAAAAAATATATTAATTAGTAAATAATAATTTATAATAATGGTTATATTTCATATTCACAGAAAATATTATATAACTATACGACTTTATTGTAGACTGAAATGTTATAGGGGTAACAGCTTCATTAATTAAAGAAAAATACACGTTTATAATGTTTGCAGATCATTACTCATCACCTACCTAATCATTATTATTATTATCATTATTACTTATTATTATATTTTTATTCATTCATAGAATTACAGCAATAACTTGGCCTGTCGGTATAAATAATGTAAACCCTTAGTAGCGTGGTAGTTCATCGTATTTACTATTTATCTAATTAAATAAATTCCCGGGTCACTGATTCATTTTTATTTTTAATAAACCACTCACAACTGTGCCATCTTTCGTCAAAAATTATTTTTCACATTCTAGTTTTCATACTAGTTTTTGTGGAACTGTGAGTTTGGACAATATTAATTGTCTACTAGAAAGATAAAATACAATAATGGTTTGATATTGTATTCTTACAATTAATTGAATAATATTTTATATTATATATTGCGTAACCAATGAATTATATTCTAATAAATAATAATGAATTTGATTATTATAATATTTAGTATAATTGTGGACCATTTACATTAACAAACTTGGATTTCATCATTGATTAAAGTATAATATATATAAATAAGTACCTACAGTAATTAATTTTATTATATACATTTATTTAAAAATTGTAAGACATTTATTGAATTAATATGTTATTTGTTAGCTTAAAAAAATGGTTGGTAGGTAAAATTATTAATTTTATATTAAAAAAAGTAACTTATTTTTAATCAAGTTAAGTTACTTTTATTTTTTAATGAACTGGTAACTTTTACAATTTAAAAAAAAATTAAGGTAACTTTTAGCTTTAAGCTTAACTTACAATTTTCTATATTAACTTAACTAAACGAGTTAAAAAAAAATATTTAACCTGCCCATCCTTTATTAAATAGTAAATAATATCATGTCGAGTGTTACTGCTGGGCAACTACTTACCTCACGCACTCAAAAACAATGTAAATTCAGCTAATATGCTTATTGTAACCATTATATTACAGATTGTATATTTTCTAATAAATGTTAAAAAAAAAAAAAAATAGTTAACACCCTCTATAATAATAAAAAATAGTAGAAGTAAGAATTAATATAAATATTATTAGATGTATGGAAATAGAAGTATTATTATACTTATACAGTATTAGCCAATATACATTTTTTTGTATGACGCGGGCTCTGTCGAATTTCATGTGCATATGCATATTATATAATATATTGTACATAATATGACTATCTGAGTATACATTTAATATTTAATTTAATTTAAAAACAAAACGTTTCATAAAGTTATATTTACTATTTAACTGATATTATATTGTGTTTGTTTGCCTCTATAACAGTATATCACCAAAATCGTGTTTCATGAAACGATAAGGTAAAGTTTACCCCTGAGTTAGGAGAGTGTTTATCAAAAAATCATTAAATAATATATTTATCGTATATAAAATAAGTACCTATTGTTTTGGCATGGCAATGGGAGCTGTGACAGATGAACGCATAAATACGAGAATATTAGAAAATCTATAAAACACAGTTTAAAAACATAAAACAGTTTTAAAATCTTAGGTCGAATGTTGTCAAAGTCAGTAGATTAACGTTGATTAATAAAATAGTTCAAAATAAACATCTTCTCTATAATATAGTTACTTTGGTTTTTTGTATCTAGAACAATAATTGCTGATGTGATTTTGATGATTATAAACGTATAATGTTACTATTATAAATGGTAACATGCTAAAAATAAATGTTTTTTTAAAATTATTCACAATCATGCGTACGCTAAAAATATCGTGATACATTTATCAAAAGTAAACAAAAAATAATTATATTGACTGTCAAGTATAATTTTTTTATTTTAAAGCTTAACATTGTGAAGAAAAACAATTAAACTATTCATATTCTTCTTCTAAATAATGTAATTTAAGACGTTTTATATTTTATTTTAAACATTTATTTTATACTTACGTTATTAAGCTAGAACAGAATGGTACAGCTGAGATTTTATATATTTTAATTGTAAATATGAGATTTTTATTTAATATTCTTATTACCTACCTACTAAATAACAATTTTAAAATGAAGCGTTAGATATAACAGTGATTAACAGAGGTATCTAAAAAAAAGAAACACCTTTATGTTAATATATTTATATAAAATACATTTTGCTCTTAAAATAACTCTGCTATTACCCACATTAACAGTTGAGATATGTGTTATTTTTTATTTTCATCATACTATAATTTTCTTAAACAAATAAGATAAATTAGGTTGGTATACATATTATAATGTTAAAATAAATATTTCCATTTAATATCTACCTGCTCCAACAATAGTTTTGTATTTCTAAATTTTAATTTTATACAAAAAGATATATTAATTGTAATAAATGAACTTAGTAAAACACAATGTGTCACCTGTATATAATATTATACAAAGTTATAAAATTGAAAAATGTGGTTTACAGAATCACGTAACTTATAACTATGTAAACTAATATATCCAAACTTTGGGTAAAACTTTTGATTCGTTTAATCTTAGAAGTAATCTATGTGTTTACGGCCGTACCTATATTTCTGTAGTCCCGTTAGTTGTATAAAGCGGGGTTGTGAGGATAAATTCGATTTTGAAACGTTCACCTCGTGTGGATGGTGTAAGGCTATTATTTTTCGACAAGAAAAAGTTGGCCTCGTTGTCACCACCGTCCACGTTTATTTCATTTCATCCTTCGACCTTTTATCCGGTAATAGGAAAACTGGTAATGGTGGGGGGGGGGGATGGATCGGAGAGGAGTATGAGGAAAAAAGTTTTGCCATTATGACCCGGTGGCAATGGCAGTAAAAGATAAACCGATATTAATTTTTATTTACCGCCTGTGCTATGAAATTCTGATAACTATCCGTTAGAAATATAATGAAAGCATCACTGTGCAGAATTTTATAATAATTTGTCAGTTTAGATGAGGTTATTTATTATTTTGGTGACACATTAAGGAGAAAAAAAATGAAAGCTCTGTTTAAGAATTAAAACAATACTACCATGATTTTACATGATTTTCACCTATTTATAAAGTACACTTGTGACTACCATATTTCTCTTAGTACAATGTTGAACACGTACAAATGTAGTTAAGTAAATTATTACATTTATTACTTTTAATGTAGTACACATTTTTTAAAACATAATATGCAGTTAATTCATCAGTGAACTATGTATTTTAAATTTAGCAAAAAAACCTAATATTTTAGAAGAGTATAATGTAAGTGGTATAATCGGAAGTTTCTTTCTTCTTCTTAAAAAATAGACAAAGTTGGAATTTCATACAAATATTTAGTAAAATTATATTTTATATTGTTGAATATAATATATTTATGGCTGACTTGTGATTTCTTAGAATTTTATTATTTTTTGACCTCCCATCATTATAAGTGTTCTTATTTTTCTTAGTATTTGACTAGCAAAATTATTTCTTTCCACGAATTTCGAATTTATTTTGAGTAGGATATTAACATAAATTTGCATGTCAACTATCGAAATCCGTACGTTATAGTTTATTAAAATCAAAAAATCTATTATTTTAAAAATCTTTTTTTTTTTTAGCAATGTTCATTAAATTCATAAATTTGTTGTACATATTTTTCTTAACTCCATACTAAATAAACATTTGAGAGCTTGGGAATACATTTTGCTGGAACTCAATCTTCAGGTTTTTTGTGTTTTTTATTATTATTAAAGGCTTTATAGCTATACAAATGCTGATGATTGGTACAAGCTACTAAATGTCTAAATATATTTGTCCTAATTATTAGGTGTACGAAAATAACTTTACACAATATTATATGTTAGAAAATATAATAAAGTATAACAATATAATATAAACTAAACTATATATTTTGTAAGAATGTAGGTAATGCATTAGAGTTGATTTAACTGAGTCATATTTAGTATACGGATCAATATCGTAATAATTTTTTTAGCACGTTATTTAATTTCCGATGGTCTTTATAACTATTGTATTGCCAGTGTTATTAAGACGTATTAATATGTTATAAAGTATAAAATGTGTCAATTTTATACTTTAACATAATGTAGGGACACTTAAAATGTATCTTTTATTAAAGCTGAGGTGTAAAATATTTATTAATGGGCATCAGTCCCTTGCCATGGATGATTTTAAAATAAACTTACTTAAAACGAGAAAGTTGAAATTAATTTTTTGTCTAACACCATTTAAAAAATTTTAAGCTTCAATTATTTTTTTTTATATCTACGTTATTATTCTTTTATTTTGTTTTCGGTATTTCAACTATGCCCAATGAAATAGTAATGACATTTTATTTTTATTTATTTTTGAATAGTTTGGTGGATGTTAAATAATAGTTCATCAATTATATAACTAATAGTATGAACATTCTCAAACAATAATAATATATTTGTTCTAAACTCTAGTTTATTAAAATTTTGTTTAAAACGTTTTGTTGCTTTTAGGAGCTTCAATTCTCTTACACTTTATTAATATATAATATAATTCATTCATAGAGTAGGTACTACTTATTAGTACTAGATACAATTTCAATAATTATTTTCTTAAAAAATACAAATAGATTACTAATTTGTTATTTAATGTTGAATTTAAATTCATTATTTATAATTAAACACTTAACTTAATTTTATTGATGTTGTACTTGCACTTTATTAAAATAAAAATAAAATATTTGTGTATTATTCTGAATTTAAGAAAACATCAAAATTGGTTATTTAAGTACAGTGTAAGTGAGAGTTACAGAGATTAACGCAATATGTGTCCGTAGAGAAAATAAAATTATGCAATGTCATACATTTATTTAATATTATGCGGACATGTAGTTAAACATTATTTCATTACTTCCCATAAAACTTTGTGTTAATAATACATTTTGGTAGAATTATATGAAGTATAGTTAAAATAATAATTATTAGACATTTAAGTGTCAAGTTAGGTACTTATAAGTTATATTATATAGATGTGACAACATCGTATAAATGTATATGTCACATATTAATGCAGGACCTATTATATTTGAAAGTGGTTGAAACAATGACTAATTTAAACGTTAGTTTTTAATACAAAATTATTATTGAAAAATGAATCAAAAGTTTATTTCTTTACCAATTAAATGTTCTATTAATTATTACAGAATTAAATTCTAGGCTATACCTATGTATATTATAAATTATAATATTATGTGAACACAAAATCTACTTGAAAAGTCAATAAAACCATCTCACTAAAATAAATACTATAAAATGGGTTTGTATTCTATTTTTATGTTATTGGGCATTGGTCGGTGCTAAAATTAATTTGTTTATTTTTTTTTTTGCTATTGAAAATTATAAGTTAGTTAAATATTACATTTAATTCTTTTTTTTACAAAAAATTACACTAATTGATTTCTTAAGTAAAAAGTTTAGTTTGTTTTATCTGATCCTGGTAGACCTTTATTGTATGGAACGTGTACACATCTTATACAGAAACATTTAAGTAGAGTAGTTCAAAATAAAATAATACCGAATTCGGCGATGCTATAAAGTTTACTATTGTCAAAAGGCTGAAATAAAAAAGGTTCAAATAAACCATTTTGTTTGTAGGAAGATACAATATTATATTGTTAAATATTTAAATAAATTCTCTTAAATAAAAAACAAATGTTTTTTTGGTGTACATATGCTAAAATCACATTGATAAACTGAATGTATTAAATATGAATATATATATATATGATATTTAGTATCAATTGTTTTCTTAACCTTGTGTGTAGGAAGCCTTTACAGGATTATTCTACAATACATTCATTGTGTACATTTCAAAACTGCCAATTCATCGTGTAATTGAGTTTATTTTAAACATGATATTATAATCATATTCAGTTCTTGTAATGCATAATAAGACTACAAATCACGGACTAAAGCAGAAAAATTATTTCTGTAGATGAACGATAGTGGTGAATATTTGTATGATGATTTACAATGCGGGATTCATGACCCAGAACGTTGCGTCTTATGGCATACCTACCCCTGACAATACACGTAGGCAGAATTCGAATCAGTAAACAGATATTGCAAATATTACACAAGATATTGACGATCTCGGGGATGGAATACTTTTATGGAAGTTTTTGTTTTTTTGAACAAGTTGCTTTGCATACATCCGAGTTTATTAGTATTCAAAAACACACGTTTATTTGCTGTACGTTTTTAATATTATTTTACCTCTGAATATGTGTATTATTACACTTAAATATTTCTCGATAAGAAATAATTGTTTTTAATTTAAACTTCAGTACTAAATAGTATTATGGTAATAAAATACAGTATAATATACATGATGCATATTATTGGTTAGAATATAATTATTTAATAAACTTGTGTTCAAATAGAATTTACCAATGTGTTGTGAATATTGGTACCTAACCATTATAATATATGTACCTATATTTATTTGTGAATAATTTAGTATTTAAAAATATGAATATAATGGTATTTATGTATTATCAATTTGCAATCATGTACTATAATTTTAAAACGAATTACCTTTTAAATCATCAAAACGTATTTATGTCAGTTAATAGAAATTAGTATAAATGTATAGTTTTCATATTTCGTGTACTTTTGTTATTATACTCAAAATACATTATCTGTGAATTATTTATTTACATACAATTAGTTATTTTGTGTATTCGCTATTATTTATTCATATTAAATGTAGGTATCGATAAATTTAAAGATACATATCTTGTGGGTCGTACTTTCTTAGTCGTAAAAATTGAGGTATAAAGAAACAGATTCTCATAAAATAATCTATAGATACAGGAAAAGAAATGATGGTGTCTCACCGAGCTTATATGCATACGCAATTTTTTACTATGTTTAACCTTGCTTAACTATTTAAATACTAAGTAAAATTTAATAAATTAAAACATTTTCATTTTTTAGATCTTAGATTTGTATGTAGTGCATTAGCAAATACTCAATTTTTTTATAAATTTAGTTTAACTATAAGAAGCAAGAAATTGATACCTACAATTATATTAAACAGCAAACGCAAATATTAAGAATATTACAAAATAATACAAATACAGTAATAATTAAAAAAAACATTATTTCAACAAGTTGGTTAAATTATGTATTATGGTCATATCTTAGTAAAGGATTTTTTTAAAGTGAGTAGGCATATTTAATTAATTAAGAAACTGTGAACTTAATTATCGAAGTTGAATTAATGGCGTTTAATGATAGCTAATGAACGGAGTTTTAAAAATTAGTCAATTTTATGGTAATCATCTTACCCACCTGTCACTTCATTTGAAAAATGTTTTGTTATCGAATAAATGGCAGTAAGTGAGTGTGAAAACGTCTAAAGCATCATGCTTGATTATCATTCTGATATTCACTGAATTGTGCAATTATCTGACCAATACTTATTCATGATAACTTTAACTTATTAATCTACCCATGGCATAACAGTTAATACTTATCCACATTTGTTATTACGAGTATTGAGTAAGTGCCAATAACATGAATTATCTTTATACCATTTTTAACTTACGGACATCTGAAAAACTATACAATCAAAATTTTTTTGGCAATGGTTAGTAATAGTTGGCAGAAAAGTATTTTGTGAAACCGTTAAAATTACTAAATAGGGTTTCAAGTAGATAATTTATATAATTAATGAACTTAATGTATACTTTAAACAATAAATATGCATAATGCATAATATATACATTTATAATAAAGCTATCGAAAAACATATCATATATGTTACTTGCATTTAGTAAAATTGTATAAAATGTATGTTTTATTACTGGTAAAAAATGAAGTGAAAGACATTTTTGATGACTTTATTATAAGACTATATCATGCATGTCGAATTATTTTTAATTATTATACTCTATTTGTTGTGAAAATTTTATGAATTCATCAAATTTCATTAAAATAAAATATTATCAACACTTTATAAAAATATATTTTTGTATTTCAACAGTGTTGAATTTTATTTATAATCTGAATAATAATATTAATAATTTTGAATTATGTTTTAGGTGGTTTTTACTTTGATATCTACTCTTCGGTTGGTAAGTACATTGCGACAATACAACTTTTTAAATTTTTAGAAAGTAGATTGTGATTGAGTTTTCTTTGGAATTAGTATTCCGTTAAGATTGTTTGAATATCATTAATTTAGAACAATTTAAAATTAGTTACCAATAATATGGTTTCATGATTAAAACTCATCAAGTGATGTTTTTATTATCATTTGCATATTATTTTAATACAATTATGCCAAAAACGAGGTGTAGAATAATCATATTTTTAATAGAATACAAAATACTACATATTTTATCTATTCCAAAATACCATCACTGGAGTAAGGTTCTTAAGCAAGCCATAATAAAAAAATAATAAACCTTTGTAATAAATAACTCTTATTGTATAATATGTGTGCACACAGAAATTCAGATTGTATTCATTTCTAAATAAAATACATTAAAATGAATTATGTTAGTAAAATGTAAGATTTAGTTTCTGAGCGTAACAATAAATTGGTTGGTCCATACAAATGTGTATCTTAGTAATAATAATAATTACAACAAATCATAATATTACATATTGAGTATTCTATAAGAGCTATTTAATGTATGATTTGGAAGGTAAAAAGTTACGCAAAAAATAATTTACTAGGAATAATTCGAATTAAAAATATGAAAGAGTTTCCGAAAAAACCTAGTTATTTTATAGAAAGCGTTGATAATTTTGGTAAATTAAGTTTCTTTTTTTTATTTTAAAACATTTATTAAGAAAATATTTAACAAATTTTAAAAGATTCGCGTGAAGTATGATTTGATTATGTTTTTTTTTTCAAGAGCACTTAAAATTTGAAAAAAAAAACTTCTGTAAACTGCATTACCCTATATTTGATGTCAGTAAAACTTTAGAGATATATCCATTTAAAACTTTTTAGGTCAAATACGAAATTGTAAATAGTAAGTAGAAAATGTTTTATTATACTGTATAAGCTAGTAATACACTGAAATTATTTGATCCCCAATCCAGATACTTCGAGAAAAATGACATCCTTGGGTATTGTTGTCAAAATTTCAATCTTTTTCAAGTATTGTTCATCAGCTCTTAAATATAAAACATTAATTATTTTAGTAAAAATAATAAATAATAAATTTTATAACGGTTAGAACAGTTGTTCATATAACACATTAGATCTTATCTGTACATAACACTATTGTTTACAAAAATTGAACTTTTTATATCTATTTAATATGATTAGTTCTCATATGTATCTTATACTGGTTAACAACACGTTCTATGAATATATATTGTTTGATTCTAAAGAAAACCCTGCTAACAACTTTGTAATCAATTGCAATTAATGTATGGTGAGTCTTTTTGAACTTTTTTTAGTGAATCAATTCTTCACATACCAGAGCTTTGTAGTAAAATATATTTATGTACGAAAACCAATTAGCAGGGAATCCTTAACACAGTTTGATATTTCATAAATATCATAAATTTTTAAAGGAGTATATTTAAAGGATTCCAAAAGAAAGATAGGCACATAAACATATTTTGTAGCTGTTAAATGCTATGTTTTGATTTTTTTCAACTTAACAATTTAAAAGACTTGGAATATCATAAATATTAAAATATTTTGATCACACTTTTAGTCTATTCTTAGATATTATTTACTTACTAAAACAATTAAAATAATGACAAATGTTTTGCCATTTCTTCACAAATCTATCCGTGACTAATTTATAGTTTAAAATCATGAAATATTAAAGTTAACTGAATTATTGATCCCTGACTTACAGTTTCGATGGTAAAATATATCCTATCATAATGATTGAAACAATAGTATTATGCAAAATCCTATCATAATAGAGCGAGAACGAAGTTCGAATCGTATTGAGTTGTATCTGAAGCAGTCGTGGGGAACACATTTTATTGACGTTGGTCGTGACCTGTGTTATGTTTTTCATACTTATTTGCTTTTATACCAATAACCGAATTCTTTTCCACATTCGATCATTTTTGTACTACAACAAATAACAATGAGCCCACCAATGGTAACTTTTGCAAAAGCGTGCGAGAGTTGTAGCAATGGTATGTAGGACTGCTGTATAGCACACACTCTAATGATCATTTATACTTCTCACGCACGCACACTTGAACATATAATATAACCTATATTTAACTCATTAAAAGTGGTCCGCTCCAACTCTCTTAAATTGTATTGTTCAGAATTAAACTTTATTTGGATTCAAATTAAGATAAATATATGATATTATTTAAATAAAAATATCTGTTGCACTAATAATTATTTATTTCTACATGTCCAACAGTCGTGAATTTAATGAATTTAAACATTTTACGGTTCAACTAATGCATAATATGTGGTAGAATGTAGTTTTAATTTTTAATTACTATTCATTAAAACTTTAAAGTAGACCTTCTACATTGTATTCTTGTAGACATTAACACCAGTTTGTAACTGTATATTTTTATACTGACTAATAGCTTTTTCTTTTTAATCTTATGAAAAAGAGTGATCTGGAAAAAGCTTTTAAGTTTATCCTCAACTTTTTTAACGCTAAAATGTCAAAAACAAATTACGTTTTTTAGAAAATGATAAAAACTTTGTTCACAAGTTCCTCGATAAATTCAATCAGCATTAAATCTTTTTACAAGTCATTAAATTTTCCTTTAAACATGTGAATGATGATGGATATTAGTCACTTCGAATACAAAATTATTTCAAGATGCCTAAAAGTTATTTGCTTAAGACGATGATCAAATACAATAAAATAATATAAGTATAAGATTACAAAATGTTTATTTTGTTGAACTTACAAAATTCAAAGATTGAATATTTTGGTTTAAAAACACTAAAATAATTGTGAGATACTATTAATTAGCAAAGTAATTTTACTTAACTCGGGGAATAGTATTACATTTATTAAACTTTGTTTTTTGTTTGTTCAAACTGGTTAGCAAAAAACTAGTTATTGTACCTATGAAATAATTAAACACTGATAAATAGACTTCTGACAAAGATTTGATTTCCAAAATCGGATTTAATCATCGAAACTAATTTATAATTTTCGTTTACTATTTTTGGTTGGAATATATTTGAGCATGTACTATAATTTTTAAATTGCATGCTTAAATATTTAAAATCAATATGGTTTTATCGATTTTTTTAAACATGGATGTCTGTTAAAACGGACTCACTTGGGCTTAAACGTAATTGTGAGTAGGATTGGTCTAGTCGATGCTACACCATCTGGTGGTGATACAGTAAACACTTCGTCTATGGAGTGCGCAACAAAGCGTTCAGGACCTATAAACAAAATCAAAAAATCGTATGAGCGAACACCGTCGAGCGATGAGCTTACAGACGATTTGATGCCCAACAAGGTGGAAACCGGGTCGACAAAAGTTAATCTATACGTTTATTATTTCACTTGTGATTCTGTGTGAGTGTATATGCGTGTACCTGGATAAGAAGATAACATCACGTTTATGCTTTTAGTCTCCGTTACGTCCACTTGACCAAAATTTATGTAGCTCGTCGACAGTTTTAGTACGGGGAAGTATATATGCATTTTGAACGTAGCAACCGTCTAAACAAAAGACTGTAATATCATGTATCATGGATAATAACAGAAATTTAATTAATACATAGGTAGCAATTTTTACATTAATATAATACATAGGTACATAGTATCTATTTTTACATATTTTGAATATACAAATAAGGTTCTAAGATTCCTAGGAGAAATGTGTATGGTTGTTAAAGATAAGTGTCAATTATTATCAACGAGTTAGTGAATTATGAAACAAATATAATAAATAGTATAGTATGTAAAACATAAATTAGTTTTTTATTATATTAATATGACCCTTAAATATTAAAATATATTTAGTTATTGTTTAAAAATGGTATACCTTTAAAAATGGTTTCTAAGGAATAATAATTTATTACACGTTCGTAAATAATATGTGTCCATGTTTATTAATATACCTAATGCTTTAAATGATGAACCATTGTTTTTTGAAACCATGTAGGTCAATTCAACCTTAACCAGATGCTTTTTATGCAGTTATGGAGGATGGCAATCCCAGACAAACCGATTGTTTTGGGAAATAGGTAGCTTTAAATTGAATTTTGGATTGAATATTATAAAAATATCATTTTATTATAAATATTATATGGTCCAGGATTTAGCAAAAATGTTTCTATAAAAAGTCTAAACTTTCAATAGAATCGAATAAATACATAAATGCTATACAGTTAAACCTACTGATATTTTGTAATAATTTGTATACCTCAGAGATCAAAATACATAAAGAATATTTGATATGGGTTAAATTTAACTAGTGACACTTTTTTTAGAGTCCCTAGAAAGCATGTATAATAAATCATTAAATTATTTGTGTAATTAATATTCATTATAATGTGCACTAGATACTTTAAATAATTTATAAATAAGTTAAATATTTAACATTCTAAATACAATTATGAATAAAACGTATTATTTTTTATTTAACTTAAATGAGTTAGACTAAAACTAATAAATGTATTTTATTGTTTTATTAATTTAACTATGAAATCAATGTTACTAAAATAAATACGGAAATCCTTTTTTTATGTATTGGTTTAGTTTTTTTTGTGTATCTACCTTAGGTTTAAAATAACTGTTTTCATAAACAGCATTTAAGTATCCTATTCTCTCGTATTTCCTGGGAAAATTTTTTGTTGGCATTTTTGGCGGATAAACTTGTTTTATATTTATAATAGCTTGCAGTTCAATCTAAAGGCATATTATAAACAGTAAATAAACATATTAGTATGCGAAGTAACTCTAATAATGTTGAATCTTGTATTATCTGTAATAACTGTCGAGCTATTATAGTTTTTTTACTAAAAGCTAATAATAATAAAAAAAAATGTTGAATCTTGATATTATTATTCAAATGCATGTAGTAAAATATTATAATATTAAATTATAAATAATAATAACGTAAGACATATAATATTATGTAATAAAATTGCATACTTCGACCAAATCCTTATGATACAAACGAATATTATCTTTTCCGGAACGAATACCACATCTCAGTGATCTCAAACTCTTTATGAAGAACGGATTACCGATTTCGAATGAAATGTTTGCAGGATATCGTAAGTGATTGCACATTGTAAACAACCGAGTTACCGTATAATTTTGTGATTGAGAGTTGTAAATTTCCGATGCCGACACCTAAAAATTATCATAGCTATATCCACAGACGAATTTGATCAAGATGTCTCCTTGGAAGGAAGAAGCAAAATAATAAATGATGCGTTCGTGCAATAAAAAACAATATAACACACTTAATGCCTCCTAGATGGTTTTCTATCCCATTAAAATTATTATTATTGTATTTTTTAATGACACGTAACATATTTTATTACTTGGAAAATATTGTCCAACTCTCGTATGACTAAGTTGGGTTGTATCGAATGTCTTGTTTCCGAGTAAAGTTTAACAACAGTGGATTTCATTTTAAATCCATCTTTTCTTATGCAATATTTTCTGAAATTATTACAGAAATATTACTGTAGGTACAACTAAAAATATAGCATAAATAATATCATAAGGTTTTTAGTTGCTATCTAATTTTATAAACTTTTCTAAGTATTTGGAAATGTTTATATATAATATATCGCCAGTGATTTATTTCAGTATTTGAGACTCTTAACATAATATTAATATTATTAATTTAGATAAATGTGATGTTTGTAGCTAAATTTTAATGTTATATCTTTCTATTAAGCTGTACTTCAGGAATGCATTATAACTTATTGATAGTAAAATATAATATACATACATGTTGATAATAATATATTATTGTTTATTTAAAATTTTGGATGTTGATATTTCTATAGCTAAAAGATTAATTTCTATACTTGTTAAGAATTGTTTTGAGTGGTAGAAATAGTTTGATGTGATACATTTTCAATAAATTCAATTTATTCTATTAAAATTTTGTGTTAACGATTTACACAGTTAATTATAAATAATAAATTATAATTGAAGTAAAATGTACCCAGATGGTTCAAGAGCAGTCACTATTCCAACCGCTTTTCCATTTACTATATTATTTTCTTCATTTCGGTTTATGTATAGTTCTTTAGTTCGATCTAAGGAAAACGTTACATATCCTAGTGTCTTTGGTTCTAATTTCAAAATAACAGGCTCGATCTGAAAACAAACAGTTCATTTTTGAAAGTATTGTTCAGTAATATATAAATGTATAACTAATATTTATATATATATAGTAAAATATTCATCATCACAGCATTAAGTAAGATATTAATTCTTTAAATACACACACACACACACACACACACACACACACACACACACACACACACACACACACACTCACATACACACACAAATATTGTGAATAATGCCAAGCGTTGCTCTATATAAAAAAAATAATTTAGGTTAACGTATTCATCCAAAAACTGTGGTATTGTCAAGTGTTCTTAATTTGCTGAAAATAGATTAATCTTGTGCGCCATTAAGGTTTAATGATTATAGTAAGATGTTTGACGTTGGGTATTTTTATATTGCGTTTATATCACGTGTACCTAATGGATGCTCCGTATAGTGTCTTCTATTAATTTCTCGTGGACAGTTTTAAAAAAAAAATCTAATTACATTAGCATTTCAATGTCTTAATTATATTTGTTTATTTTTTTTACTGAGTATCGTATATGAGTTCTTTTCTATTTAACATTTCATATTTTTATAAACATGCATTACATTTCACGTTATTGTAATTAGGTAATTTTGGTTGTGCTATTATTATAAGTAGTATTGATCTGTATCATAATAATTTCCTGTGAGTAATGTATAATTTATTATAGCATAGATTGACAAAAATTCTTATTTTAAAATACATTTGATTTTCAACAAATATACAGGTGGAATAAATCATTGTGTTTCTCCATTAACTGTTAGAACTTAGAAATACTACTCTGATATGAATACATATGTAAAACCGTTTTGGTTTTCCAACTTGAGTCAAAATAATGATCATTAAAGTAAACAGTGAACACATACAGGTTAACAATATAGGAAAACACATTTTTTAGACATTTTTTATTTTGCTCATTATTCAGATTATAATTTTTTTTAGTAAAAACACACTCGAATGAAGCTTGTATGATGAAAACGACTTAATGTACGCATTGAACTTTAATGCATATCAATTTATAAATTATTACAGCTGTGATGTGAATAATATTTAAAAAGTCATAATATCTTAAGACTTATTACTAAACTACATAGTTATATAGAATGATAAAGTGGTGTTGATTAACTTACTATAAAATATCGAGGATTTTCTAACCCGTCGTAATTGGTAATTCTGAAAGACCAATGGTCTGGATAGTCGGGAGTTAATGTGTCAATTAATACGCCAAACGGTTTATTTTCTTTACTTTCATTAAATATGCGCCAAGATATTTTAACTGCAATATCACTATTATTCAAGATTTGTAATCGATTTTCTGATTCCATTGAGTAGAGGCTAAAGCTTAACAAATAATTCAGAGGCGTTACCTACTTAATATTTGTATGGTGGCATGAAATAGCTGTCATAAAATAAATTAAGTTTCTATTCATTATTATTTACACAAAAAAAAAATTCTTATATCACACATTACTCATTGAAGATTGAACATAATAATTTTACATTTTTTTTTTTTCATTTTGTGTATTTTTGCTCATACATAATTAAAGTAAAAAATACATGTCAGTAAACATTTTTTTTTCAATATGAGTGATTTAAAAGTTTCGTGTAACCCTTTGTATAACTCCTTTATAGGTTCATATTGAACACAGATGGTACTTTAGAAAGGCCATTATTTATATTTTCTGTTAGTTTTCGGAGAAATTCAAAAACTTTTGATAATCCATAGAAATACTTCGAAATTTATGACCTTCCGACTTTACCTAACATGTATTTTGGTTGTTTCGTTACTGGTTTGCTTATAAGATAATTCAGTGGACTAGACATGCCCATTGTATCTACTTTAAATTATTTTAATTTTTCAAAATATATATATAATATAGGTAGGTTAAACTTGGTTGTTGCATGATACCAAACATATACAAAAATATACCAAACTTCCAAGTACAATGCGATATGACCGTCACTATACGACATACGATTATAGTGAATTGGCCTTTAGTGTTTCAATAGCTATAAAATATGTATTATACCTAGGTATTGTTCTAAACGAACAGTGTGAAGAATAGGTTATTACTAAACAGTTTCCACACGGAAGAACTGAATACGATTGATATATTTTTGGTGTCAAACAATTTATAATAGGTTAAGAAAAAAAAATAACTAAAATTTAACAATATTTGTGATTTAGATGCTGTAGGTATCCAAGCAGTTTTGAAAAAAGAAATATGACCGAGTAATGATATCCTTATTTTTATGAGATATTTCATACAAGGCCTTTGTTTGTTGTCCCAGTTGACTACAAATTAAATTACTCTGTGAAAATGTCTTGACTTACTTGATGGTTGGTTTGTGAACGTCTTTAGCTAAAGGGTATTCTATAGGGAACGTAATAGCTTTGATGATGAGTGGTATGTGGATGGCCGGTAGAATATCGAGTCCTACGTGTAATTCAATAGTCACCACGTCCTCATACCGACCCCAAGTCGTGGCCAACACCCATACCGACACTTTGAATTCATCCTGCCCGCACAAAATCTCGTCATCTCTTTCTATCCATATCGAACAACCTTTTATCGATGCAATTTCCGTGCCATCTCCGTGGGCGTCTACGGAGTAAATATGATTATAATTTTGAAATTGCTCATTTTACTACCCAGTAAAATGTATTGCATACGCTATATATACTATATAGGTAAACCTACTCGACAAAATCTAAAAAAATATCTTGCTAAATTATTATCACGAAACTAAGAGTAACCATCTGTGTTAATTATAATGATAAGACTAAGAGTAAAATTACTTTTATACAACCAAACATGATATAATTAAATTAATGAATATTATGTAATTATTAAAAGCAAATGTTGGTTGAAATTTATATTTGTTGGTTAAATGGGTTAATTTGAAAACGTACTGTACAGCCAATGATAAATAAATACACATATATATATATATAATATACAATAGTTAGTTGGTTATACAAAATTATACAATATAAAGTGACATTTTAAAACATGACGGAGTAACAGAATTAATAGTTAAAATAATTTATTTACTAGTTTTCATGATCCTATCAAATGTTATTGGAGCTTTCAAATTTAAATCCAAACTTAGCATAGTAAGAGTTATATACATGAAAATATGATCGGAATCTTTGAAGTTGATATATTATTATTATTCACAACAATGTACAATAGAGAATTATATTTTGTTATAACAGCAGTTGTTGAAATTAACTTTCATACTGTTACTATTGTTTATGTATTGTTATTATACGTTTAAGTACACAATAATAGAAAATACAAACTAATAAAATATTATGCATAAACACTAATAACCTCAAAGATCTGCTACACGCTTATTTTATTTGCTCATCTAATTTGTAAATATTTGTTTCACCGTTAGAAAATTATGTGTTTACGTATTTTATATATGGATAATAAAAATACGAAATATATATAAAAATGTAATAGTATACTAAACATTAATTAATATATTATAATATTTATATACAAAACTCATAATAACATACATAACTAAAAATGATATGACAATAAGCCATAGTAGATTTGGAAATGTTATTTTACTTTTATTATTATTTTAATTGATAAGGTCAATCAGATAAACTCGTTACTATATTGAAATTGTTTTTAGAAGGTTACTTAAAAACATGTTCAAAATTAAAATTACAGTTTTGTTATTTAAATATTAAAAGTAAATACGCAGGTATTACTTAGTGTTTTTATAAAATTAAAATAACCATTATTATACAATATTATATAGATTTGTATTTATCACATAATATTATATTTGATTATATTTTTAAAGTTCGTCAATACAGTAATTAATTTTCACATTGTTAAACAGTTTTAAACTAGGTATAGGATGAAAAGTATTAAAAAACCGAATAACTAAAATATGTATGAACAGTGAATACTAAACTCTATAATTGGATTAACTCATACTCAATTTTTTTCTGTGCAACTGAAAAATTATATTTTCTAAGCATTGCAATAAAGTTAATATTATTTATCGGTCTTGTTTTGTGATAATAAGGTTAGTCGAATTAATACAATTTTTGAACCTCATGGTGAATTGTATTACCGAGTAAACATTTTTCAAAAATCACGATCTTTCTTTGTATTCTTAAAAATTATTATTTTAAATTCTGAGTGAAGTGAAAATACAATAATATTATATTTATTCTTTGGAAAAAAATTTTCTAGATAGTGAAAAATATGCACAAGTTTTTATAGGATATTCAATAAATCGGTATTTGGACCCAGATGGTATTTGGATATTCGAAGTATTGGGAGAGTTCTCATCAGTTTTCTAAAAAGTTGAGAAAAACAAGAGTACATTTTGATTTCATTTTAATATGTTGACTAACATAATTGTCACGTTTAAGCTAAAAATAACAGTCAAAACTACCATAAGTATCGCTATTATTACGGATAAAAATACTTAAAAATTTAACATGTTATGATAATAATTAAAAAAATTAATAACTTGTTATCTTTAAATGGTGACTTAAGCTCAAACTAATATTATAATTAGGTAAACATTTAATAGTTATCCATACTTATAATTCATTTTTTTATGACAATTTTATCGTTGATAATTAATTTTTTTATCCAACGATGCTAATCATTCGTCCATTTGACGAACACTGTTTATTTTATAGCCATTAGCAATTAATTTTAAAGATTTTATGATAATAAGCTTTTCTACTCGAGTATCTTCTCTTACATATAGTGCAATTTATATTATGATAAGCACTATAACATATTGTTTCAATACTTAATTTTTAAATACTCAATACTTATGACGTAAAATATTACAACAATTTAGAAATTATGTGCTGCTATAAATGAAACATAAGCACCGTGAATAAAAATTGTTCAGTTTTAAGCTTTTTAAGCTCTAACAACTATGGCCATTAATATTTTTTCAGGGGAGTTACGATTGGTTAGGAACACGTGTATGGCGAGGATCCGTCACTAAAAACCCGGTTGGTTGGTCACCAATTCGGGAACTAGTGTCTCTGGCGAATGCTTGACCTCAGAACACATAGGTGACTGAAGCCAACCATCGAGCTACATTAAGCCCCTATTGTAATATTATATTGATTATTGATTATACATCATACTATAACATTATTCCGAGTTGTTAATGATGGATCATGAGTGATTACTGTTTCTCAAAATTTAAACCAAACATTATTATTTACTACTGTGAATAATAACATGTTAATACACATAATATATTAAACATACTTTAATCTTGGTAAATGTATAAAATATTATAGAATATGTTTAGTGTAAATTAATGAACAATAGGTTTCTTGTTATTCCATACGAAATGTACAGTACAAAGTATACGTTAATCTAATCGATAATCTGTCCCTTGAAAAAAATATAATGATACTTCATTGGAAATGATCGAAAATCCTAGCAACACATTATTTTTACTCATTTTGTTATTAACTTAAATTCTCTTCACTTTTTGGCATCTACATTTTATATCTATCTTCATCAGTGCTCAGTGCAGTTGTCATTCGGGATCAAGAACGAAAAAAAGTGTGTTTTAATTAGATTATTTTTTCAATTGAAATGTCCATCGTGTGCACAGAATACAAAAATATACCACTAGTCAAACTCGCTATCGATTTATGGCACTACTAATAGTAATTATACTTCAAATTTATTATATCTATATCTCTAAGTTTTAATTTAATTTAAAAATTTCTATTGTAATATTTTTATCGGTTGTAAATTAAAAAAAAAGTACATGTTTTAGGGAAAGTATAATCGCCAGTTTTTATACTTAATTAATTGTTATTGTAGATACCTAAGGTTAGGTTAGGTTAGTTTTTAGTCTGTTTGATTAGGAACATTCTGTGGGCTCTGGAACATGCAAGATGGTTACACGGGTTATGGCTTAATATTTAATGTCATACTCATGAATTATTAAGATAGTTATCCTACTTATTACGTTATTATTGTACATATAAGATATTATGAAAAGAGAATAATGAATTTTCCATAATAAGCTATTATTCAATAACGTATACTAGATTGCCATGAGTTTTAAATGTATAAAATACAACATACAAAATGCATGCAATTAAGTGCGAAATTATAATATGAATTATGATATTATATTGAATAAGCAATAATATAATATACAATAATTAAAATAATACATTTATTTTTTGAAATTTCTAACTATTGTTAAAACAGCAAATACATAGTTATTGGTAGCTAATATTTAATTTTCAAACAAACTTCAAAATTCTATTCCTGACTAATGCTGGTTAAAACACCGTGGAAATATCAGCTCTGCATTTATGATGATGCTTAAATGAATGACCACCACAAATATCAAATCTAGGATTGACATATTCTGTATAACGTCAAAATTAACTACATTCATTAGATATACAACTGTCGTAAATTATAATTTATAGCTAAAATGTTTTACGGTCATATATACTGCTACCGAACAATAACTTTTCTTAAGTGCTACATATTATAATATAAATTCCTGATCTATAAATATGCCACATAAAAAATTTTCCAGCACTAAATACCGATCGTTTATAACATCTAAAATAATAAAAATATAAGACATAAGTATATTAGGTAGGGGGTATTTACGTAAAATATTATTTACCCTTTTTTATCAATCATATTAGAAGACACAATATTTGGCCACCGATAAAAAAAAAACTTGACAGTAGTTTTTGTCTGTCCCTTTAACATGTAAAAAATATTATGTTGTTACGGAGTTATTATCACTCGCCTCTACTTGCCCTCACTCACCCTTCTAAACGTGAAACTAGATATTTCTGTACAGCGATAAACGTCTGCAGTCCTCATTAATGCTGATTATTACGTATTATAGCAATTTAATCGATACAATAATGGATAAGGTACGATAATTGGTCGTAGTTTAGTTTATAGCAAATATCCATGTGGTTGTGTACTTACTGTCTATTATGTTCGGTATAGAATGACCGTGATATCGAACTTTAGTTTTGACTTGACATGGAATTTTCGTAGTGTTTCGAATAGTTATACTCTGTTTCACATCTAAACATATTTTAAAAATAAAGTCATAAAATAGATTGTTGCTAAGCTATATTTTAAATAATATTATGGATGTTTGTGCCTGTATTGCATTCTATGTCTTTAAACTCCATTACGGGGTGGTAGCAGTCCAGATTTCGTTCAAATTGTTCGACCAACGGTGCAGATAACGACGTGTCACGTCTCGGCCATTCTCCAAAACGCCATTTGGTCGGTTCCCGGTCTTCCGGCCTATACACCGCAATCGCATCCGGTCATTTTATGGTTTCCCTGTTAGCTTTTATCAGAGCTTTTATGCTCAACGAGCTAAAAACTTCTATGCGCACTAGCTTAGTCGTTTACCGCGGTTATATAATTATTAAAAGAATATTTTTTATATAACAAATAGGTACCTACCCTAGAATTTGCGACTATATAAACGTGAGACAAACTTTCTGATTTAAATGTTTAGTAGACACTAGACATACATGATAAAAGCTCTCATTTTTTTTTTCTACTAAGGTGAATTGAGAAGTTATCTTAAGAATACATCCAACTACATATATATTATTCAAAATTTAAAATTAATTGGTAAAATAAGAAAACAAGGAAGGTTAATGAAGTGTAATATGGAGTACATGACTTATTGTTTGTTAAAGAATTCACTGTTGAAATAGTTTACGCACTATGTTTTTTAAGGATTTGAAAGATTTATAAAAGTATAATATTTGATCAGCGATGCTTTGAGGTTTTGACTAAAACATATAACATAAATTTTTAATATTGTAACTTTACTCAATTTCATATTCTTCTGCATTTTCCGTATCAAAATTATTTAAATATTTGGTTATTGAAGTTTGATTGCTTTCGGATTCAAATAAATCAATTTCCATTTGATCTGTGTTGACGATCCATTGTTTTTTACTATACAAACGCAAATGAGAAAATAAGCAATGATATCTAGGTATTTAAATTAATAGGTTATCTTTGGAAAATTATTATTATATTTCGAGTTAATAAAAGGTAATTAGATGATTTCTATAATTGTATTTATTGTGTTAATTAAATTATAATAAATCATCATTTTCAACGTCGATACTTAAATTTAAACAAATACTCACACTTATAATTTAAATTAAGCAATATTAAGTTAGTTAACTAACTTATTTACCTAAAAATAATAGAAAAAAAGTAGAAAAATATATTAAATTAAATTATGTCACTGTAAACAAGTAAGAAGTAATAACTAATGTGGTTGTAATAATATATTTAAATAAAATAATAAAAGTATATTTTTTGATAATCCAATATTTCTTAAACAGTGAATCATTGGACGTTTTAATCATAATAAAAGGGGAACAATGATGATCATAGACTTACTGTTACATAATTTGTATATTATAGTGAAGGTACCAAAACTTTGTTGGATTTCAGTTAGTGTTTATTGTATTCAAAGTTGCCGCTGACAGTATAGGCACCGTATAGTAATTTTCGCCAAACAAGCTTAATTTTAAGGTATATAGATAAAACAAATTACTATTGAATATTTGCCAAAATAAGTTATAATATAGGTACCTATCTATTGATACGATTAAATGATTATTGATGCGTACGCCTATGTATAGATCTTATTAAGTAATTATAAAATAATACCTAGGGCCCACACGTATCTACCAAATTAAAAATAATAATATCATACAAATTAGAACTAATGGTTAAATGGATAAATCGTCAAACTTTTTTTCGATTGTAAGATTACTTTGTTGATTGAATAAAAAAATGATCAATGGTTATTATAAGTACTTGTCTTGCCACACAATGCTGTATTCCGTGTCATACACATCAACATACGTCACTGTAGCACTGAAATCATATATCCAACATTCGACACTCAACTGTTGTGGTGCAAGTGCGTTGCACTGTACAAAACATGGTACATGGCATTTGTTTAAATGGCCCTAAAAAAATCATTACGTCTTTGGATCACGTGTCTTTCGTTAGAGTTAAGTGTCGTAGCCCTTACGCTTTTTTTCGGTGTCACAATAAATTCAAATTCAACATTCGCGTTACCATTAACAGTCCCACTGCTGGGTTTGAACTCTCAATCTATTCTATCTGAATCCAATCCCATTGGGTTGCCCCAAGAGTAGACAAAATCACAATGTGTATTATTGAGCAACCGAATTCCTTTGTGGGTGTGAGGTATGCCCATGTAAAGGGACTCGGCAATGGTAATGCTGTTAACGTTCAAACGCAAATCTGGGAGTGTCGCGTAAGTCATGGACTGGGTATGGACCGTCTTTGACCCAGCGAACGACCATTCGGCTAATTGACACGAGAGCCCATTCGCCTAAAGGTTGACAAGATATCATTGTGGACGACTTACCCTGGCAGCGGGTATACCTGCCTTAGCGATTATGAATTAATAAAGAAACGCCTCGTACCTATAAACTAAATTAAGGAGGCTCGTATATAATCACTTATTCGCTTGACTAGGTATGAACAGTTAAGATATTCCGCACCATTTAATTAAGACATGAGACTGAAAATGATTTTCACTTTGTGCATACTAACTTTCAAATTATAATTTAATCTTTTAAAGTTTTTTTTTTGTTCGGGTAGACATATACAATTAGTAGCATAAAAATACGATACATTTTTTATTTGAATACAATATAATTTCCCTTGTAATAAGTTGATTAATAATCAACCGATAATTATTATACGGTATGGTACTTATATTTTTATGTAGTTATTAAAGATTATAGATTATTATTGATATTATGCTGTGGTTCTTATTTTAAATGCATTATGTATGTCAGTTAAGTTATTCTTTTTTGTACAATTTCTCTCTTTGAATATTACTTGAATTTACTTCTAACTGAGTATTTCTTTAGTTTTTAAAAGAACATTTCGCACTTTGAAGTAATTGCACTGAGAAATTTAAACAAAAATATGACTGTTGACTACACAAAGTGAAACGGTGTTATTTAATGTCACCGTGTTTCTATAGATAATGATCAATCATTTTATTTTTCAAAATGAATTCCATTTGTGTTATAGCATATAATTATTATTTTATTTTCATTTAAAACAAATGTACACATATATCATAACCATTTATATCTACAAGCATATGAGTAGAAGTCAAGTAGATGTTCAAAGTATGATTTAATACATTAATTATTATAATTTATTTTATTTCATAGTGCAATAGTAAATTATCTCCACTATATTACCAGGAAAATTGTGTTAACCATTCTCAGATATTAAAATCGTATAATAATCATAATAATGTGTGTAGTGTAAATATCTTATTAAGAACATTAGAAAAACAATTAAATGTCAGTAGTAACAATTATTATTAATGTGTTAAGCGATACTTATTCGACCTACAATTACACAATAAAACTGTCTACATCTTCAATTACATATCTTGGTGTTGGATTCAAAAAGTTTTAACGAAATGTGTAAACTCGTCGATGCTGTTGAAACGTAGTTTGGTCGAGAATACCAGTCACAATACTACTTTTGTTTTCTTTTCATCGTCAATGGACGACAAGATTAATATATTAAGCGTTTGCATTCGCATTTAATTTCCTACCAGCTGCCTTGTTTAACCCGTTCTCTGATCTATTCACTGTTTCCCCCCTAAATTTTCCACTTACGTCGGTTTCGACCGGTGTCTTGAAGTTTAACTTAGCCAGCTGCGACATCATGGTCGTATTTCCGTTTCCGTACGGTCCAAACGACTTGACGTCACCACGCAGACTCAACTCTGCACCGACGTCGGTGTCGAACGCGTACAGACACCTTTTCACGTGAAACGGACCGTCGGACGTCACCTCGAATTCGACGTCGTACGATTCCAGTGTACCGGCGCAGATGATGTCGAGCGGTGCGATTGCCGGCCGGACGCGCACTTTGGGCATCTGTTCGACCGTACCGCGCACGTACAGCACCATCTCACCGGTTTGGCCGTCCCGGTTTTCCACCGAGAACTTCAACGTCTCCCTCAGTTGAACCCCCGGACACAGGGGTTCCACCTGCACCCTGATTTCGGCGCGATCCGTGATTTCGAACGACTCGGGTGCCACCCCCACGGCCGCGGCGGCGTTATCGGCGCTGGGAATCCACGAGACCCGCACGGGACACGACCCGTTGTTGGCAAACGTCACAGTTTCTCTTACGCACAAATCGGTCCTAAAATATTGATATGCGAAACGCGTCGTCATACATATTATATACGTTTACAAAACAAAAAATTGTGCTCGCCGTGCAGCGTAGACATTGCAACGATCGTATACATTTTGTTTGGGTGTATCTACCTCAGTTGATGCCAATTCAAGTCCACGATTATGCGGTCGGTACATAATGATATGCGTTCTTTCCCCTTATATTCGGATATCACTTCGATTTCAGCAATTTCTATTGACAGCGACTATAGAACAGACGTACATTATACGGCCGTTTGGAACGTTCGTTTTGAAACACTCTAAATAGGTATATCAATAACTTTTTTTCTTTCGTTATTTCAAAACTGATTGCAAATAACTTACAATCATTTTTGTGATTGAATCATTTTTATCCGGGTCAAACAACAAATAGAAAACTAATAACAGAAATCTAGTACCATGCGGAACATTGAGACGAAATCGGCTTGTATAATGTTTGATCAGACGAAATATTGTTTAATTTTAAATTTTAATTTTTGGTAGGTGAAGCATATTGTAATTTTCATTATATTATTGAGTCGGTACAATAAAAATAGGATTTTTTCAATATTTTAATATCATTTAAGCAAAAAAATTTCAGGAACTGTTGTAATTGATTACTATTGAAACGATGTTTGGTGTCAAATATAAAATGCATTTATAAGATGATTAGGTTCACCTGCTTTGTACGAATACTTTCATTTACTTGTTTTAAAATGATAAGGTAGGAAACTGACTTTCGATAATAATTAGTAAATTGAAAAGTAAAATAAAAAAATTATTTGACTTTCTCTGTTATTCTGATTTCTATTTAAAAATAATGTCTGTTTACCTCCGCACTTATATTAAATAACATTTTTTTATTTGATTTTTTAATAATTGATTAGTATTAATCATTCATTCGGCTTAAATAGGCTTAAATTATATTTAAAATCTAAGATTGACTTAGAAACTATTGTGCGTATAATATTTTATTGTTACATGACGTAGGAATTTCTTATTCAAACCTATTGTCTTCTATTTATAATATGTTTTAATACGTTTTTAATCAAAAACATTTGAAATAAAATTACATCCTCTAATTATTTGCACGTCCAAGTTATTGTTATTAATGATGTTTGATGCAGACGGTCACCTCATAAAACTGTCCTCGTTCTAAGAGAGAACAATCGCCATAAATTTAACTACACGTAGTTCCGTAACGTGGAGACATTATATAATATATTATGTACGGGTTTACTGCCGTGTTATATTTTATTGAGTAATATTACGTTCAAAGTTACTGAAATGACCGTGTCCAAGTCGTCGGTAAAATGATAAAACGACTAGGAAACCTATCTAATATTAAACTCGCACACTGTCGTTTTAGTACGATTCTGTGTATACTGTTACAATACAGTAATTACACACAACGATCTACATGATAATATATATCATTAACTGCCATTTCTCGACGTTGTATCCTTATTCACACGGCTCAGAGCGAATTGTTAAATTTAATTAGTTTTATGCTTGTAATACAATCTTCGAACTCATTAACTGTCTAGCCATGTTTAGTCAAAATACGGGAAAAAAATGATCAAATATGAATTGAATCGCTGCCCAATGCTATGGATATTATTCTTATTTTCTAATAATTGTAATAAGTACTAAAAATTAGGTCATGGTAGTACACGGTAATTCAAATACAAATTTCATATCTAAAAACATTTTTTTGTTTTACCCACATCAATTTATTATTAACTGTTTTAAAATATTATTAGAAGAGTAAATAATGTTTTTTCTTCATTCTGCCGTATTATAATGTCATTATAATATATACTATACTCTATATATTATATGCTTATATTTATATCACCAATCCAGAAAGAGATTATACAATGTGATGGATAAACTCTTATTAATCTTGGATAATTAATTAATTTTTAATTAATTATACTTGGATATTTTACCTCTGGGTTGTCCTCTTGTTCCTCGAAAAATATATTTTGATCCTCGATACTTTCTTTGGGGATATCATCAATCATCATGCTTTTTATTTTCATAAAAAAAAAAAAAAAACAAACACGTAGGTATAAATTTATATTTAAACCAAATTATACTTATTTGTTTAGTGAGTAGGTATAAAATAATATTTTTGTAAAAATAAATAATGTAGAGCTTTAACAAAATTGAAAATATTGATCCAAAATATTTTCAAACTAATAATTTTGTAAACCGGAACTCATAAAATATAACCATATAATGTGTAACGAACTTATAAGAAATAAAGATAAATGTTAAACGAAGTTCTGATGCTATTAACATTTTATATATTATTTATTATTTATTTATTGGTAGTACTCTATCAACTTTTAAATCCTATATTTTATATTCTTCGAAGAAAATTATGAAGTTCAATTATTAACTTTATGATATTTGTCTAATCTGTTATTACTGTCTGTTCGTAGTTGATCAAGTTAAATAAGGTTATATAAATACATTTTAACAATAATCATTGGTGATTATTGTATAATTATTTTTGAGCTATAAAATAATACTCTTTAAGTTTTTGTTTTAACAAATTTAAAAAAAAAACGTAACTAACGAATGTAATAACTACCTATTGATGTGTCCACATTACATTTTTTAAAAAGTTTATAAATACAAATCAATAATAACAGAAGTAATAATATTAATTGAATTTACATAAACAAGAGTAGAATAATTGAATGGAAATTAGTCTATTATAATTCGAGTAACTAAGTACTATAACCTACATTTCCACTAGTGGGTTTCGGTATAAAACGAGTAAAATATGTCATGTGCATAAATAAATTGTTAGTAGGTACTCTGTACCCCTTTTAAACTAAATAATGTGTTAAGTTTAATTACTTTTAACTATTTAAACCTTAGGTACATTAAAAACATTATTATACGTTGTGTATTAAATAATTGCGTTTTGCGGTATATTATGTGTTAAATATAATTTAATAGAATTACTGATACGATTTACTAATTAGTTATTTGTTATTATAATTACGGTCTGCCGTAATGTGTATAGCACACTAGTATTAACTAGTAACTATAAGAAGTAACTATTAGAAAATAATATATATTGAGTTAGTCACCGAGTCGGACATGAAGATTGAAATTTGTATTTAACGATAAATAATGATTGTACTTATTCAATTAACGAGTCGGAGCCCCTACTCCTCAAGTCATCGGGTAAATGGTTATTGGGAAATGGTTAATAGCCTAAAAACTGGTGTTTGCTGTTTATTTGATGTTTTAAAAAAAGTGTTGAGCGTACAAATAATAATAAAATATATAGCACTGCATTCAAAAACTAATATTAAAATGGGAAATGAAATATAAATATTTTTATAGTTAATTCTTCTGAGATAAAACATTTACCTTTATGTATGCAATAATGCATATTTGTAACTGCATAATTTATATTTTAGAAAAATAAACATACAATTATACTCTTAAAATATTGTGTTTTTAAAAATTCACTCAGTAAATCAGATTATTTGATCAAAGTTTATGTTTTCATTTCTCATTTACATATTTCAAAAAGCAAATTAATTTGTATCGTAGGAGATTTATATTAATATTTTGCTATTCATATAACGTAGAGCAGCGAATTCCAGGTACCAATATTTGAAATTAAATTAAATTGTCTTCAACTGACCTTAGAACAGATTTTCATGCCTATACAATTCCAATATTAACGATATTTGGGTATTTATTTCAGTTATTTCTTACAGTGATTTACGTGGTTCTTCTTTATACTGTTCTTACTTGTTTATAAAAAAATAAGCATTCATAACCAAGTTCTAGAGAGATTTATAAAAAAATTATGATAAGTTTTAATAAAACTGGGATAAAGTGTAATTTACGAGTTACCTTTATTTATGGTACACATCAAAATTAATGTACCAAACCCAAAATTAACATAAAAATACAATATAGAGTTCTCATTTAAACGTTCTAATTTCAAACTATTTTTAAGTTAAACGGCAATGACTTTCACCATAATCCTGTTTTTTTCATTATAAAGGTCAAAGGATCCTATGAATCCTATGGATGACATATCTATTTATAAAAATACCTATTAAAACATCATTATATATAAGGTACTTAGGAAAAAGTATGTCTTATAAATTAACTATCGGTCGACATTCGATCGTACATGTTACTATACTAACATAGATGTCTATTTTATTTTACTTCCAATACCTATACTTTTTGTCCAAAAATAAAAAAAAATACAAATATTTAATAAATTGATGTTCAAATGTGAAGTAATATTGAAAATTAATAATAATATGTATTAAATATTTATGTATTTTTGCATTCTCCCTTATTATATATGAGGTTTATAGTTTATGCCACGATAGTAACCCACAATATTTTATAGCTTCACCCGAGGAAGATTTCACTGATACTATTGTAATACATATAAAAACACCGAAACATTTTACAAAATTATATATAGGTCAGACACCTAAACAGAAAAACATTCCTGGGAGGAATCAACCCCCATCTCACCCTATATACGTGCCTGGTATACGTATAGTGTACACGTTCTTTGTATTGATGTAGATTTTTTAAAAACTATTTTAATACATTTATGTGTTTGATCAATAAAATGTAATTGTAATTACCGTTTAATGATTTTAATTGGTAAAATGTTTTTTCAACTAAACGATTTAACGGATTATAGTAAACCTTGTCCAATTTATTAATTGTTAAACTAAAAAAAATTCATTGATCTAATTTTTTGCTGAACACAATGTTGTCTAAAATTATATAGCAGTAAATATTATAAAAACAATAATTATTTTGTATGACTAAAAAATGTATTTAACGTGTGACTTCACTGCGATACTAATAATTTTGGTAACTTAACTGAGAACAATATTTAGCCAGATATTTTATATTGTTTTGAAATCCTTGACAAAAAAGACAAAACAAAATCGATTAACGTTTAATACTTATATTTTAATTTTGTTTAATTGATAAATCTACTATTGAAATTGAATCGTTGTTAATTCTTGTAATAATATAAATTTGAATAATTTTGTGAAAATATAGAAATGTATTGACTAAAGACAATCATGTAGTAAACTCATTACACATTATATTGGTTTGACTTAGTGCTTTGGATGGTTTAAAAATCACAATTGAATAACATTTTGGGTGGCATAAATAATATAATGAACAATCAACATTGTGTAATCAGTGTATAGGTACTATAATAATACGCTCTTTTCACGTTTTCATTTGTATGCTTTTCAACGATATCGATTGACTTTATTTCGTTTCTCGTAACAATTTTGTTGTGTGTGTGCATTTATGATATAAAACAATGTAAAAACACTTAATACTTACGTAGCGGTTATACGATACTTTCCCGTAAGTTGTTCATTGACTATCTCGTCTGAGACTCCGCATTCCACTCGAAACATCGTTTTCGAGAACTTGTCTAATAACCCAGTTGACGGATGAATGTTGAAATTTACTTTGGCGTTTTTTGAACCTGGATTGTCGATTGCATGATTAATGATCCAGCGATACCGATATTTGATACGACTATTTGAGAGGACAAAAAAGGAAAGAAAAAAGAACAACAACGAAAAAAGAGATTTATGGTATTTTATATCGAACAAGCTAATAATTGATACGTTTTATATCGCACATTTTCCTTCAGTTATCGCATGTATTCAAGTGTTGTAAAACTTCATAATTCATTTTTTTTTAAAATTTTTTTTACATACTAACCACGACATTCGAAAAATGACGTGATTAAAAAGAAAAACGAGATGTTTACGATAAAGCCGGCCCATGCACAAAGCATAATATAGACCAATGCGAGAAATCGTTAAAAAAGAAAAACTTGCAAGCTATTAGTTTTATTGTTAACGACTGTAATAGCTGTATTCATTAATGTACTTGTTCTTTAAATATTTTTCATAAAAATCATAAATCACATTTAAAATGGAAATAATTCAATGGTTACCATGATTGACGTCGTATAGTGACAAACGAAACTTTTTCCGCAAATCCTTCCTATGCATATTTTTATTTTAATAAAATTATTCTGTAGAACAAAATTTATTTTTCATAAACATTAAACGATTTACCAAAAAGTGAAATGCGAATTCGTTGGCGCCTAAGCATTTTATAATATTGTTTTATTTCATAAATATCTTCTAATTTTAATGTAACGATACTTTCTAATAATAGCAATGCAATGTTCGTATTTGACTATTCAATACCTATCCATCAGTTTAGTAGGTTCTATTCATTGTTTTTAACTATCAGTATCCGAGGGACTTTAAACAAAAGTAATGCATATTTTTTCAATATTCCTATTTAAATTAATTAATTGAAATAATATATATTATCTTACTAACATATAAAATTTAAAAACATTATACACATCTAGTTTAAACACAAAATGTGTCGATTATCATTACATGAAACTTAGTAACAATATTATAAAATGATTACCAGGAAAATCATTATTAAAATAATTAAACTAAACATGATTATGTGAAACTTATCATAACTAGATTTCAGTAATAATTCAATTAATGATAATTTTAGTAAATGTTGTTTTTAATTAAATTGTATTAAATAATAAACAATTAAACACCCAGTAAATAAAATACAAGAAAATTAATTATGTTTAAATTACATTGCACACTTTTTTAGTAATACTAAGAAACATTATTTGAATAAACGATTATTGGAAAACTTGCTGCGGAATAATATTATTGAAATAAGTGTATGAGTGTAACTATAAAATTTTTTTTTTTCTTATTGCATCTCTTAAATTTTAAAGTTTTTAATATGCATGTGAAATATAAAGTATAAATTATCGTACTTCAGTTTTGACCACGTTTTAAAATAATTCAAGTATGAGGAAGAACTTCTGAACTTTGATGTTGTAATTTAGCAACAGAAAATTAAAACCTTAAAAACTATGACATGCATTACGCTAATACTTTTACTGCATAATATAACAAATATTTGGATAGAGTATTAATGTAGATAAATTGTTAAAGATCAATAAAAGCATATTTTTATAGTCTTAGTGTGTTCTATGATGTATTATTATTTATTATTTATAGCTCGGTGAAAAATGTGATATTAATGTTCTTTTTTATCATTTTGGTTCCTCAATTGTTAAGTATGGAAATTGATTATGACCGCGGTAGTAAAAACCACAGTGGAAACTTCGTCTTGTTTTGACATTGTATTTATGTTTTATCTATTCGGTTTCCCCTTTAGAATACATCACGGCCGTTATTTTTTTCCGTCATGTCAAAAACAGAACACTGTTTCGATTTCTACGAACTGTACAATTCATCTAGAGTCCGCAAGATTTAATTTTTTCTCATCTTGAACAATAATAAAAACTATGTTTTGTAAGGGGCTCAAAATCGATGCCGATATTTTATAAAGGCAAGATAGTATTTTCGATGCTAGCTTGTGTGTATTCAGGTTACAAAGCGACAACAAACATTAATGATTCAGAGTTGACATAATATTTGTAAATTATACTATACACCTAATAATATCCATATTTACACACGTGATAAAATTTTATTCGTAGGTACTGCGTAAATATAATTAAATCGTGTGTGTTAGGGGTATGGACTAAGGTTATCGTTGTAAAATATATTGTCGTCAAACCGCCATAACTTTGGATGGCATTGAACGTAAAACGTTAAACGGGATGAATAAAAAAAAAATTGATGTTTCGTTAAATATTTAAGCATTTAGGAGTAATAATAAAATATGTAAGTAGTCCGACGTAATAAACAAAACTTCGATTATACGTATCAAGTTTTCAAAACGGCGATCGCGTTGGATTGATTAAAACCATTTAAAAATAAAATAAATAAATAAATATTAATAAATAACATATTTCCCATTGTGAGATATTATGCAACAATAATACCTATAATGCGTGTACGCGCCTATCTAACGTTTTGGTTTTCGTATGTGTAGTGTTCCGCTGTTATATTATTATACAGAATTGTTTTCGTATTCCGATTGAAGGTCGCTTTAAAATTTACTGCTGTCCGCCTGCAGCTCATCCCAACACGCGAGTGGTATAATACCGTGTACACTGCAGTACAGTATACATACGCGCCGTGCGCGGTTTTAATTTTATCACGTGCGTCCCATCCATTTTCTCGCGTCACACGCACACACACCCGCATACACACTCGCACAACCCTCACCCATCCACTAAATCCTAACGGCCCCCGCTCGTGGCTGCAGGGTAATCGGTTCCAGAGAATTATAATATAATAATTGTATCATAATAACCGAAATGTTACGATGATTATAATATACATATACACGAACACACACACACACACACACACACACACACACACACTCAAATATATCGCTAAACGACCGTCGTCGTGCCGGTCACGCGGGGTTATCCGTTTGCGAGTTTGGCTTTACCTTGTGTTTTTCGCGTACACGTACCGGACGACCTGGCCAATTTTTCCCATGTCGAGCACGTAACTTCCTGCCTCCGCCTCGGTGCACAGCAAACCCGGTCCCTACGGCAGGTCATATAAAGGTAAAAATGTACACACATTTACACACACATACACCGGTAGACTGTGTAGCGGTTTTGTTTTTCCTGCACTCCGCCACGTCCGGCTTCTTACCGTGAGTCGTACGCTCCGAGCGCCAAACATCTGACCATCGCCAAACACGTTCACTTCTTGTGCGCACGAATTGTCAGACACGATTATAAATCTGGTACACTGCGAACCCAAAAAACACAACGTCGGATACGTCGGTCGGTTATCGATTTTCGGTTTGTTGAGTGGGCGGATTGTTGTGTGTGAGGCGGGGTGGGGGGGAGGTGAAGTGGTTCATCGCGGGGCAGTGCTCGTCGCGTCTTCGACCGAGACAATCGGCACGCCGCGCCGCGGTGAACGTGACGTCCCTCCCGACAACGGTATAACTTTATTATTACAGTCTATACGGAATAATGTAGGTTACCTATTATGTCTATACATTTATTGCAACGCATTCACGTGGGCGAGTTACGTCTTCGAACCGTAGTACAACGACAAAACGTTTCCGTATAACTCGAGGCGAACGTAAGCGGTAAACGTTTTACAATTTAGTGTAGTGTATGTCCCCCTTTGTTTAAATGTGTGTGTGTGTGTGTGGAGAGTTTTGCGTCAATAACGGCTGGGTTCACACTGAAAAGGAATGATTGGTGTAGTAGGTACGTAAAGATCCGACTTTAATATGGACCATACCGCAATATTAGAAAAATCAGACGTCTTAAAGTTCTATATGATTTTCCGGCGCACCTGGGAACGCAGATAGAGTCGTCGCTGCCGTGAAGCGTGTATGCGAAGACAAATATAGAACGAATACTGGGATTAATCTCGACCGGAAAACCGAGAAATTTATTTTTATTTTTATCGTTCATATGTAACAACAGTCGAGGACTGAGGTTCGAGATGAGAGATCATTTTGGAAAAGTTATGTAACAGAATAGGCGGTAAGCTTGTGAATATTACTATTATTATGTAAGTACTCGACATGTAAACAAAGTCAAAGTAGATAGAAACATCTCAATGGCTTTTGAACATGTGCCAAATGTAAATAGCTTCTACATGTAAAACTGACGAAACAATGTGCGTATTTGTAATGTAATGAGGATATATTCCATAAAATAGACACGTGCACATACGACATTGATCTGAATAGAAACGAAATAAGAGACGAATAATAGTATAAGGCCAGTTGAAATAATAGTAATAATAATAGTAATAACAATAATAGTAGTAAGAATAATAATAACAAGTTTCTAACCGTAACTTTTGGGAAAAGGCATCTAAGTAAATATGCTTTTCAAATCCCATAAGTAGAAAGCCTAAGGGGACAAACAAAATTTGAGTTATTGAAAAACGAGTAGGTAATAACTTATTATATTTAGGCAAACAGAAGATTTCTATGGGACTTTCGTTGTCGATTTATCGAGAACTTACTGAACTTTAAAGTACTAATATTTCAAATAAATACTTGAATAATATAGTTTGAAGTTATGGTTGATGCTATAATGTCCAATATAAATTTTGAAAATAAAAACCAAATGACTATGAAATGATTCTGTTGTCTAACTAAAATTTTTTAGTATAAAAACATATAACCAAAAGTAAAAATTATTCTAAATTTCAAACTGGTAATATTGAAATTAAAAATAATTGTAAAGTGTAATACGATTTGAACATAAATTGTATACTTGTAGTTCATCTCAAGGGAAACGCACTGTGAAATGTTTCAACTATATTGAATTACCGACTGAACTTAAGATTCATGACTCTAAAAACTAATTAGGCACGACCGTATTATCTATAGAAACGTTTAACTTCCAGTAAAAGAAAATCGTTCCTTTAATAATTGTTAGTGTTTATACGATGTAAGATATTTTTACTAAATGTAAGATAAGATTTCATTTTTTTTTTTGTATAACATTAGATCTGTTAATTTCAAATTATATTTGTGTGTTTATTCGAGTGATTATCATCAAATTACTATTAGGAAAAAATCTTAACTTGTTTGAGGTCTCTATAATTAACTGCAAAATCGATTTAAGCAACACAAAATGTACAAGATTTGTAGCAAACGAGTGTTTATATTTTAAAAGTTGTTAGATTATGAAATTGAATTGTGGCATATTTTCAATATTAACATATTTTACATATTTTCCTACTTAAGATTCTGATAATTATAATTATAATTTCTTATAATTATTTTTTTCATATAATCATCATATTATTAAGATCGGTATTATTTAGTGAAAATAAGGAATACATGTTTCAGATTGAGAATAAATTAATGTTAAATTTTAAATTTGTTTACAAAGTTTTTTTATTTTAAATCTATGTTAGTAAATTTGCATTTTATGATTTTGAATATAATATTTTATTGATTGGATAATGTTATCGGTATTTTTAAACACGAATTCGTAACCTTTTTTGTGGTATAAAAAACATCTTATCAAAACATTTCGATGAGAATTTTTACTTCAAGCTACTCAAAGACAAACACACATAATAGCCTACAGCGTTTGGACATTTCAGAGTTGTAAGTCTTC
The DNA here is from genome assembly GCF_001856785.1 of Myzus persicae. NCBI lineage: Eukaryota > Metazoa > Arthropoda > Insecta > Hemiptera > Aphididae > Myzus > Myzus persicae. The sequence goes on along the minus strand of NW_019102203.1, from coordinate 1,055,285 downwards.
TGGAATTCAAACTTTATCATTTATTTTTATTTTAACGAAAATACCTTGTTTGTCTTCCTACTAATTTTAAAAAGGTTAATCGGCTTACTGCTTATGGACGACAAAAAAGGAATACATGCATAAAATTCACTCAGATTTTCAGATTTGATTCCTTGAAATGGACTGAATTATTTATTTATTTTTTGTAAGTGCAGCGCTGACGACTCTTTGACAAGCACACTACTTTAAATAATAATATTATATATGTATAATATAAATCAAATGTCGCACAGCGCTGTCCCCACCTGACTGCAATTATTATTATGTTATGCAAAATAAAAGAACCTAGCGGTTTCGTTAGATATTGACCTAAGGTTTTATCTTGTTTCTTGTTTATATTTGTTCAAAAGTTAATAAGCAGTTATCGCAGGTTATTATTATTAATATTATTAATCTTATTATTATTTAATCAGGTTACTGTCCAATTTTGATAGTTTAAACTTCAAAGAAACATACGTAAAATGACGACAAACGTGGCTTAAATACAACAGTGAGTTCCATTGTTTGCTCATAATCAATCTCGAATATTGACGGTGTGATTGTAAATGCGCCTAAAATCATTGTTTTCTTCCATTCAACGTCCTAAAATATACATATAACGTAAAAGATATTTTGTTAATTTTAAATTGTCTATGGACACATACAAGTGCAGGACTGGATTTAAGAATTTTAGAACTGGGATTTAGTTAGCAGTCTGTCACTGATGAATATAAACCAAAAATACATCATAATACGTACATAATTAAAGCCCAAAATAATAAAGATAATATTGCCCCCAAGGATAAATATCTGGTTTTCCTAAACTTGATCTACTTCATAATAATGTATATTTTATGTAAGTATAATAAAATAAGAAATTGCTCATTATGATCATTGTGCTAATATATTTATCAGACAAAAATAAATGTATTTAATTATTACTATGGTTTTCTTTCAAGCAGATTTTTGAAAATTTCATATTTGAATAATAATTTGTTGCTTAATGATTTTTCATACATTTATTATTTTAGTTACATGTTTTCACATTTAAACAGTTTGACATTAACATTCAACATAATTTTATAAAAATAAAAATATTCATTTCACTAAAATCTAAATAAATCTATAATAATGATATTATAATTTACATTTATCTTTTGTTTGCTCTCTTACTCTCTTTCTCTTATTGTTAGCCACCCTTTTTATTCGTATTATGCATATGTAGTTAAAAATCCAATCCATTAAATGTTGTGACGGTACATTAATTTATTATCGCAATCATATAACTTCCTATTACAATTTTTGAGTATGATTTATTTCACATAATATCGATTCATATCAGCCATTTTAATGTTTCATTTATATTTGTATACCGTGAATTGAATTAATGTAGCTATACGTTACATTATAAACTCAAGTTAATTGAGTGATTTAAATTGCTTATTTTTTTTTATACAGTATGACTTTCTAATGTTCCTCATTTAAATTTGGCGGATAAATAAATCCCATTTTAGTCGAGTGAATAATTTTGTATACATCACGGCTGAACTTCGTAAAAGCAAAGACGATATTCGACTAAGTGTATATTATATTTGACTATGCGTCAAACGTATTTACTACCACATTAATTATTCAGTATTTAAATAGAACGAGTAGTTTGATAAATAGTTTTACTTGTTTCATGGATTTCTTCACTTATAAACCCAATTACTCTTACAGCTTATCGTGTAACACTAAACTATTTACATTTTTAAACTAAATAATGCAATTCCAATACCGAATGTAATATAAAACCGTTTTAAGGAGCAAAAGCAATTTGTTCTATTATTTTAGTATAATCAACGTTTTATATTTTAAAGCTAGTATTGCAGCACTAACTGTTACAAAAAAAAAGTATCTATGTTTCAAACATCGCAAATACAATGGATACCTACTTACACCTTTTTTATACTGATATTTATTTAACAATACCAAGATTTAAATATTTGATTTATAATGTAGAATTAATGTATTTCTATATACCTATAGGTATATAATATTATATCGTCTCTTTGCCCTTTGGACATAGTTATACTTAGGTATTTGTCTAATGTTTATTGAAATGATTGTTGAAGTCGACTTTTCAAATTATAAGGTTTCATTATTTTTATAGTTGGGCTAAATATTACAAAAATAGTGTACTCACTTCAACTGGTTTTGTATACCATACGTCTTCGGGGACTAAAATAAATTTTGATGACCGTCCAACGTTTTTTATCTTGACGATTATGGTCTTACGAGCACCCATCAGACAAGCGTTGCACTCGAACAAGCAGACACTTGATGGTTTTCGAAGTGCTAATTTTTTACAGTCTGTGGTTTTCATGTCATCGTAACATTCTAAAGTATCTAGAAACACGCGAGGTGGTTCTAGTAGTTTAATTACACTTTTCATAGTACCTTTTGGTTGTGAATACAATGCGATAGTAATAGTTTTGCCAAAAGAAATTATTTTTTCAAAAATAATAATATATGTATTACACAATTTTAAAAATGTATTAAGCACTGTTGATATGCTGATTACAAATGTCTAATAAAATACGCCAGTTATCAGAATGATTTGGATAAGAATCGAAAGGCTTGGAATTAAGTCCTCAAAAGTTTTCAAATCCTCTTAAGTGTGATCATTGCACACTGAAACTCACTAATTTGTATTTAAAACTTAAATTGGTTTTATTCACTGTTTATCTTGAATATATATAAACAATGGATGTTCTTTATTTCTTTGTCATTTATAGATTAAAAAACTATCAGACCGTTTTCAATAAAAATTACCTACATCAATATATTCCTTGAGATTTGAGGAGGGCTTGTATTTTAACCCACGCAGGTCAATAAAGGGTAGCTCACACATGCATTTTGTTTCAGCTCACCAACATCGAATATTTTATTTGTTTGTTTATAGGGCTGCCGCATTATATACATATAATGTAATAGTTATTATAATTGGTTATGATTTTCTGTATTGTATTATATTTTGTCATTTAGGCTAATAAAGCTTTTGTATATACCTAAATATTAAAACCCTTCTATAAAGTACAACCATATAATTATTATCTATAATGCATATTACCTCACTGTAGTTTTTACAGATTTATCACGTACGAGTCACCCTCCACTTATTCACCCCATTGAAATAAAAAGAAAATGTTTGGTCAATATTTAGCATGCATTTACATGATAACTTTTTTAATTTGAATGACTTTTATTTAGGCGTAGTGTCAACAATTTTAGAATTAAATACATTTTGCATGGTGGTTGGGATGGGGAGACGTAATCCAAATGGCAATATTATAATATAATATTATACGTTCTAATTTAATTAAAATTTCCACTTAACAGTTCGCGTGGATAAGCAGTTTGTTTGCGGCCGTGTCAGTATTTAGCGCCTCGGGTCTTACCTATATATTATGAATAACTATTATAGGAAGCTGTCCGAAGTTACCAGTCCGAATACTTACTGCTTGTGTACCTAACGAAACTATTGACAAACTGCCGTTGTTAACGCGCTTGGTGGTGGAGAGTGGGGTGTTAAGTGCTGGGTTAGCGTGAGGTAGTTTCCGCTGTCCAATAGTGTTCGAAATAGATGCGGTATAGGCATAGTGTAGTATAGGTATATCGACGACCATTTATAACAATCTCGTCTCAGCGATCACCGTGGGACCGTGTCAAGTCCAAAACGGTTTGTTCTGCCCGCGGTTGCGATCTTCCGCCCGTTCTCCATACAGTATCACCTGCACTACCCCCCCCCCCCAAGGGTTTGTTAGTCTCGGCTCTCGTACTGCAATGCGTTTGAAACGTAAATTCTCGCTGAGCTACCCGAATCGTGGTTAAACGGTCGTATGCGTGAGCGGTTTGACCGGCACCTACCTGTAATATGCGTAAATCGTGCAAGGGCCTGCCTGGAGAAATGGCAGGATATGGTTTCAAAGCGATGCGGTCAGAAAACCACGGTTCAGACGCAAATGAAAAACAGTCGAATGTTTGTATAATATGATGATGATGTTATTAACCAATAGGTACAACCAAGTGAATAGTCTAGCTGGCCACGCGAACCCCCTTTCGTTGGGATAGAGTTTGACATGTTACGAATTCCGACGTACCTACACCAAAACTCGTTTAACGTATATGTTACGGTAAATAACGTAAAATATGGAAATTTCTTAATTTTCCCACGACTATATCGAAAATATTTTTTGTACGCCTATTTAGCACTTCACGACTTTTAACATTGACTCAACCTTTATGACTATCACTGGATGTCTTACAAAAAAACTTATTTAAATTCTTACCTGCAGTATAATATTATAATATAGGCCCTTACGTGTCTTATCGTTTACTCACAAAATGGCTTTAGAGCGACTTTTTAATTTTATGAATTTTGTATGGAGTGAGGAGGGCGGGCTTTAGGGTTTTTATAAAATCTTTTTTTAGTACAAAATGATTGGTGAAAATAAACATGGTCAATGTAGTGCGGGAGGCTATAGCCAATACCGGAGGCTACAACTCTTGGATATGAACCTATATAAATATGTTTTACATAATACAGTAGATACCTACAATACGAGTAATTTGTCGAAATGTTCTTCTTTCTGTAAATTTCGCAACTCGAAATGTCATGTGCCTTGGACATGTGAAAATAAATAGTTAATAAAAATACATGCCTACATCAATAATCGTAAATTTTTATTTTTTTAAATTATTACTAAGAATCTTCTTATGTGAATTAAAAATGGACATTCACAATATTTACCTGTAAATTACGGAAATTGTTATTTTTCGTCATTTATTGCAATGTATTAAATAAATACATCACAAGAATATTCTATTTTTTTAATCTCACCAAAAAAAACTATAAAAACAACACTTAAACAAAACATTATAATATTAAGGCTATAAAACAATAATATATACTCGCTCGCAGATTCGGAGTTATCGTTGTTTGTTGCTAAGTAAAAACATTTTCGTTTTGTTTTTATGTGTGTGTATGTGTGCGCATTGCGATAGCGGTGATTTATTTTTCCTCGGGCATAATAATATTAAAATTCATAAGTTATTTTGCAATATTAAAATAAGAGTACTGAAGCAGAGAACAGAGGTTAGTAAAAAAACGAAATATCGTCGTAGAAAATGCGTGGTTTTTAGTATATTATATTATAGGTACTCACAGTGAAGTATCGGTGACACGTTTTCAGCGCCGATGAGAATATTAATTTTTTTATTCTCCGTCGTCATTAGTGTTATCAGTTCGTATTTATCTTCCATCGACGTACATTTAAATGTTATAGTGAGTTTCGCGTTCATACCCGGTGCAAGTGGACATCTAGGCTTGTAATCGTAGTGAAATAATGATAAGTTGCTTGTTAATAATTTGAATGGTATCACTTTTTTTCCCGAATTTGTTATGATAACTCTTTTCTGAAAAAGCATTTCTTTATTAAGTATTAGGTATTATCTGAGCAACTAGTTTCTAATGGCTGGTTGTTAAAATAATATGTCAAATGAATTAATTTTAATTTTAATTTTTACTTAATACCAAGTACCTACTATAATATTTACTATATTATTGGGTATTATTAGTAAATGATAATGTTAATATAGATTCCTTTTTAGTTACAGTATTATTGTACTTATACATTAATGTATAGTTACATAAAAGATATTATGATATTTTAATATTTAAATAAAATCATTCCTCAAATTTATTTAAAAATATTAAGTAGTTAAATCAAGAAGAATTTATAATTTCAGTGAAATAATATGCTGATTTAGTTAAAAACTATTAAAGTCCTGTACTAAAAGTTGATCTCTTTCTACATTTCGCATTTATTATTTGAATGTAAGTTGGTTTCTAAGTGGTAATTCTGAAACTAAAGTTCCACAGACCGGCAACTTTTTTCTATTTATACCATTTAAGTCAAGTTTTTTCATTAATATTACTCCTTAAATTGATACTTTATAACTTCTACCGCTAACCAAAAACTTAAATAAGTTATTCATACTCAAATAATGTTATATAATTCAAACGAAAATGGCTTTTGTATACTTTTGAGAAATATTCCTAAATTATGCATTCGAAACTGAATCACAAAAAATGTTTGTATAAGCCTCTTTTTTAATGCTAATTCACATTTTGTTTATTTTATGACTTTCGGTTAAAAGTGTTATCCTATTAAAATCGTATTCAAACGCATTCATAACATTATAACCACAAACTACTTATCCAAGTAACTTCTTTACACCTTGTTAATAATTGTAACTACTGCCATATTACAGTGATTTTTCTTTGTACATTTTGTAATTAACTTTGTTTTTGTTTTTATGTTATACTTTCGCTATACAAATGTACGATTTCTATTTTACCTAAGAATGGTTTAGTACAAAATTGTATTGATGCTCTTACCTTGTAAATGCCACCAAGTATGAAACGATTAAACTTCACAATATTGGTATTTACGAACAAGTCGCTCTTCACGGTTTTATTTAAAATAGGTAATTTTCTTACTGTTTTGGGCTGACAATGTTGTATGTTCAACCTAAACAATAAATGTACTGCCAATATTTGGATAATACCTACAAATGTCTCTTTAGTTCACTAACATGCGTCGTTCTTTGTTTAGACCCAGCCTGAGCCGCCTCATTTCATGGTGTATACCGTAATCTTTTTTCTTAACAACAATATCGGCATTCGAAGCACCTAATTTAAAATTCACATGCTAACCCTGTAATAAAAGGCATTACAAAAATAAAAAAACTTAAGTACACACCTCCCTTTTGTTCGTTCTCGTCGAAGACGAACATCCGTGGACACAGAAGAGAGTAACTTTCAACGTTCCATGGCTTCAGTTCGATCCAATCACCTTTGTCACTAACCCTTAAAAGACGCTCTTGCACTTCCATCACGTCTTTTTCCGCACACCGGATGTCTTCAATCAACGACAAATGCTCTTTGAGTTCCTACAATGCATTCATGCCGTTTAACTGTTCAGCCAATTATAACTTTTTTGTGAGTAGTTTTTTTTATTCGTACTATGGTTATTAATTCAATTCCCTTAGTATTTTATCACAATACATTTCTGTCAGTAATATTATGTATCTAATATACATTTATACACTATGTCCAGTATGTTATGTATGCATGTTTTATTTCACGTATTTACTTACCAGTGAGTTAAATAGTTTTTTCTTATTCCCGGGAAGTTCACGACACAAATAATCTCTAAATGCGTCATTTACAACATGACCGACGTCGTGAATTGTTAGAGGTTCGACGATAAGTGGAACTCCATACTCTAATTTTGATGGTTTCCCTTTAATAATTTTGAAAACGGAAATATTAACTCATTATAAACACTGACTGAGAACATGAAAAAGAAAATGTCGGGGCTAGGAATAGGTGGCCGAGACAACCTGCCGAGGTATAACATTGTTTCAAAAAATAAAAAGAGATTAAATATTCGAATTTTTACTTGTAAATAACTTAACAACATAACCTTACTTTAACTAGTTTAACATAACCTTTACAAATGTTAAATTGGTTTAAATCAAAATATCAGAAAACTAAGAACGTAAGCAAGATTAATATTTGATTAACAAAAATTTTACTTTAACTGTTATTCTCATATAACGAGAAAATGTTAATTTTAAAATTAATTGGTACGGGTGTTCAGTAATATATTTTAAAATTTTTATAATTTTATAATTGATTCTTACAATGAACACAGATTCAAATTATATATGCTCATATTTCATGTCAACGTTCTATTTATTATGTTTTAGTATTGTACTCAATGCGCGGGCTTATAATAAATTATATAATTGTTTGTCAATTTACGAAACCTACCTGATGTTTTTTTCCAGATATGTACGTCCGTCCATTTTTCTTCTTGCGAAGAGTTTAATGTTTTAATAATTTTTTCAACCATAACTATTTTAATGATAAACATATATTATATTTTACAATATTTCCATCAACCTTTTACGATATAATATAATATTTTCACCTGACATTTGTTGTTTGTGTGTATTCAAAGTTGTTACGTACGCTTTCAGTTCTGGTACGCCTCTCAATGAATTCGCAGCACTCTCTTTGACATCTGAATATAATCAAAATAACAGTCATTGAGTCAGTCATTCGTTAAAATCTTTTAAATGTAAAAAAAAGTCACCATTTGAAATCGTATCCAACACCAAACTTTGATCCATGTCTTGTTGACGTTTATCAGATGCTTTTGAATTGATTTTTTTCTAAAATAAATAGTAATAATAATAATAATAATAATAATGATAATAATAGAAAGTTTCAAATAAACTTTCTACGGCCAAAAATCGAACACTGTTTATGTTTACCTTCATGTTTAATGGGCATCAGTTGGAAAACAACTGAGAGAAGTAAAAACCAATTTATTGGCGTAAATAGGTACAAAAAAAATTATTTTGTGTAAAAAAACTGTCAAAAAAAAAAAATAAAAATATCACACTACCAGGGTTACGCCACGTGATGGGTTTTTATTAGATTAGCCAATTATTAGAGTTGTTGAACACTACCTGTTCGTTGTACAATGAAACATGCAAAATGTGTTGTAGTCATTTATAATGTTACAGTAGTAAAATTCAAATGTAAGTTAATGAAAATATTAACTTGAGTTAGGTAGTTAAGTTAATTCAACAGCTTCAAGTTATAACCTATGAGTTAAAAGTTAACAGATAATATATTTAGTTCTAAAAAATTTGAATGTTAATGCGGAGATAAAATATATGAATTTAACTCAGTTAAAAATAAGTTGAGTGATTTATGAAATTATGTGAGAATTAATGTAATTACCATCTGGGTCACAGTCATAGATACGTGCAAATAATAACTAAACATTTTGCTAAAAATGTTTCCTACTGTTTCTTATTATTGTACTCTAGCGTTAGTGGTCCAGGCTTCAGGGTAGTATTTGCTAGTTTATAGGATATAACTTGATGTAATTGTGTCAACTAAATTATCAAACTAATGAACTCAAATTTGTTTACTTTTATTTAAAATCATTGTACACAGCGTGATTAGACGAAACATTAATTAATTAAATTTAACTACAGTATAGAAATGGCTAAATGTGACATCAAAGGGACCACGTAATCCGGTCACGTTAACAGATGTACGAAACGATACAAACAAACATAGAAAATTCAGTTGGGGCTTAAGACTTGTGCGTATTCACCGATAGTGTTAACCGATGACATACTAAATTACCTACAACTTACACAAATTTAACATGACGTATGATTTAACGAATTAACTGAATAATCGTTCAAAACTTAATGGATACCTTATTGTCCTTATTTGGCTTATTCTATTATAGGTTATAAAGTCAGTAAGAAAATTAACTAATAATTCGAAAGTAGAACATTTTAGTTTTTTTTAACTTTTTATTACTACATAATCGGCGAGTTAATAGCTATTAGTGCTTCTATTCATTTGCGGCTGGTTTCGTTTAACTTATTTAGTATAGTTTATTTAATGACAATAACAATATTGTTTATATTTTTGTTTCTCATCGAATTCTGGCGCATTACGCACTTTACGTTGTGTATTTGTTTATATACCTACGACCCGTAATCCGGCATAGGACTGCAGGTACAAGTTGATTAGGTGCTGTTGTTTTCTCGTCGTTTCTCTGAATTCGGGTATAATAATATAATATACAACTCGGAGAACCACATACATCATACCCCCTCCCCCCGGTCACCGTCATTCACACAATATTATAATGTTCTATTATTATTCCCATCGGACCAATACTACCTATATGAAGTATACACTATTGTGTGTGCGCCTGAGCCATACGGGGGTTTCATGTTGTCACCATAATTTGTTTCTGCTTATTATTTTACACACGTTTCCGATTGTCTTTGGAGATTATATTTTCCCGGACTCATTCCTTCGGCCCTCTCTATAATAATAATAATAATAATAATAATAATAATAATAATAATATGGTATATGACTTAATTCGTTTTGACGGAATTGCGCGAGGAGTCTGTGCCCATTCAGTGTGATCAATTTTAGGAATGGGTCACATTGGTTTCTCTGACAGTGCTCGATTTGTGCACCGATCAGAATTAGGGCTCTTGTACTCTATATTGTTAAAAAAGAATCGGAAAGAAACGACAAACAAAGCATGTCGATCAGTAGTTATTATACTCGCTTAGATTCGTAGTCGACAAAAATGAATGACGTGTCGACCCATCCTCAGGCAGCTCGATTTGTGTACGGATGAAAATTATAAAAAAAAGGAATTTCCCGAGTGGTCCCGAAAAGACCCTTATTTAATATCCCAAGTGCGTCCGGAATAAGGTATCACCTGAGAGAAAACCAAGAAAAAAATTTTTTTTGGAGTAGTCCGAATCCTTCCCAGTTAATTTAAGTTACCCAGCGTGGACCACGAGGAGGTTATTATTATTTATTTTATTAACTTAATTTACTCAATACACATTCTAAGTTTGGGTGAGTGTATTAATTGTTATAGTTTTTTTCATTACTTATCTATTATTCAACTTAACATTTTTGATAATTTACCAACACGTGTAACTTGTCTATTGTTATGGCCCTACTTCATACATCAGTTCACTACTCACGTATTGACCTTTAAATGAGTTGTAGTCGTGCTCTATTATCATCGAAGTTAAAATAAAACGTGGTTTCCTCACCATTGCCGCAGACACTATTGTAAATATTGCTTTTATAATTTATTGTATACTTATGAATTGTAGGTAAAATCATTATAGTCGAACGTCAGTTCTGTTTTTTAAAAGTCCTTGGCTGCTGACCAAACGATACACTTGGGCTATTCAATATAATTTGGAGATAAGATTAGAAACGTTTTGTAAACATTATTATAAAGTTACTCACTTGGAATATCACGATAAAAAAATGTTTTTGGTCGGACGACCACGACGATTTATTTTCTATTTACAATAACCCATTGTTTTACAAAATATAAATATTTAGGTAACGTGTTCAAATTCGAGCTAGGGGGTCGGAAACTAGGATTTTTCCGGAAACCGGACCACCCGACTTGGGGGACTCGTGGTCTTGGAAAAAATAAATATTAATAACGTTACTATGTACATACATATGGCGAAATCCTATGGTTCGACAATCGTCACGCAGCGGTCCAAGTCACATTCCGTATTCTCATCAGCACGAGCGACACCATTATATTAATATAATAATATTATATTATGTATTACGACAGCTTGTGGGTGCGTGCAGGGCTTAAGCTGTCCAACACTCTGCGGCACACACGCCACCGACGCCGGCGCGTCGTATCGATTCGACATTAACGCGTGGCGGCAGCGGCAAAACCTTCTTGGCCCGAAACGCAAACACGGTTTTTACATTTGCCACCATTACCGGCAGTAATACGCGTCACCGTACTTAGCCCCCGCCGAACACCGGACGCCAACAACCCCCCATATGCCACCCCAGCTCACCCCTCCCCCGACGAGGTGGCTTTTGTGAGCGTCCGGACCGGTAACCGATTACCACTCGCTAACCGCGCCCCGTGCTAACACTCCGGTTAATATATCCGGACGACGGGGAAAATGTGTGGTTGGGCTTAATTCATTTCTCAGCCTTGTAGTGTAGTTATTGTAGTGCTTACGCGTATCATCCGGTAAAAATGGCGTGAAATTAAACCGGCGAATACGTCGAGAGTCGCGGCGGAATGAATTTATTAGATAGTAATTATTAATTAATAGTAATATTATTACCTAAAAAATAATTATGAGCAGTGTAGGTGATTGTCTACAGCTAACACTATCGCTCGTATAATATATTATATTATTACACTCTCCGTTTGATTTATTTAGAGCTAGGTTATCGTAATAAAATAAAATTAAGTGTCATTGTGATGGTAGGAATTGTTAATCAGTCATCTTTTATTCCTCTTCCTTTTTTATGGACTACCATCTTTAGAATAACATTTGACAACTCAGGAACCATTTCAAGTTTAGATTTAAATTCATCACTTAAGCCTTAAAAGAGGTTTGTACTTAGTGAGTTTTGAGCATAGGTGAGCATTGGTTTCATATATGGGCGTGGTAAATATAATTGGCTGTTGAGCACTTTTATTTTTAATTTAAGCCGTGGACCACAAGTCAGTTGTTAAACGAAGGTAATGTTTGCTTTCCGAAGAGGTTGGGATTGTGTAAGGGCAGAGAGTTGGGTCTATTTAACGTAAACGGAAATATATATTAATATATGCAGGTTTATCTGGGTTTATTTTGATTCGCCACTCTGACCACCAGCTGTGTCTTGCTGTGAATTCAATTTAACATGCGATTAGATTTTTTTCTCGTAAATATTAATGATGTAACGAACTTTAAGACTTATGTGATTATAAACTTAGGATTGTATTGTTTGCTTATAGGTACTTGGGTATACGTATGCTAACTAACATATTTTATGTGATCACATTATATTTGAGACTTAGATGTATCCATCTATATGATAGTGCAAAACGTTAATATAATAATATTGTCTATTAAACATGTTTATTAAACATTTTAAGACGTTAAACGTAAGATCCAAGTGTTTTGAGATAAGTCAATACCGTTTCCTCACAATTCGATCCTCAGCAGATAATCATATTTACTATTTTTTACCGTAATGATAGTACCGCCATAGTACCGACTGTGAATACGCTCTTATATGTTTTTTCATAGACTCGTTTTTGCTATGACATCATCGTCATTGAAATTAATATTTTTGCCGACAGATACGGTGCGGAGGGAAAGTGTGTTACGAAACGTTTCGGCATTTTCAGTGTTTAAAAAGAAGCTTAAGTATTATACGGAGTGGTGTAGTCGGTTTCCTTTAGTTATTCAAATCCACACATTATACAAATACGACAACGGATCCACATTATTATACCAAGCGACTTATCGTTTGTTTAGTGACGCGAAGTTGAGGATTTTTTTCTTTAGCTCTGCCGACGTCGCCGTCACTGCACTGAGCCCCGACGATATCCAAAACAGTTTTCGCGTCTTTATTTAAATTTGACGATTTTAAACGTCGATTATAATTTGTAATACATTTATTTGCCGAATTCACATTTTGGTGAACGTCAAGTTGGATTATGCAGATCGTTTGAAGATCGTAACATGTTAATCAGCTTCTATTTTGTATACCTATAAGAATACGTTCCTACATATACTAGTGTGTTTAACATACGGCGGTTAACTGCAGTAGAGTATTATGTTCATGACCTTAAATTGTACTTTTGCAGTCTCGTCATACTAATCCCCAGTGGTCGTTTACCGTTTCGTCCACCAAACTGTATGAAGAATGATTTTACGTGTGCATTACCAACGACGAACTTGTGAGACTTGCACAACTCTTAATTAATGTTGTCCAGCTATAATACCTCTTATTTCCGGCTATTATTCTTGTATTCTATTATATATAATGGCTTGTAAGTGTATTAAACATAAGACGGTTAACTGCTGCAGTGGGTTCGTGACCTTTTATTTTACTTAAATGGTCATCATATTAACACAAACTGGTCATTTACAGTTTCATTCATGAGCATGTAGAAATAATGGTTTCTCGGGCTTTACCGACAATTCTGACTAGCCCAACTTTTAATAAATATTGACTCAATACCTCTTATTCTAAGTTTGTATCATGGTATTCTACGTGTTTACTCTTTTCTGACATTAAGACAATATTGTACATTAAAAACTCATTGCATGAAACGATTTCAGTTACCTATTGGATCGGCACATACAGTTATTTATAAATTCAAATGCAAGACACGATGGATGTAATTTCAAAACAAATTTCGATTAATGAAACTTACTACTGTGAGCTGGAACATTTTACTAGAAAGTCGAGCTTTGAAGTAACCCACTGGGTAATCAAAAATCTCTCTTGTAACTTTCTTTCTAATCTTCTCTTCCAGAGGAATCAAATAGGACGTTCCCGTGGGATGTCTGTGCTGCTATTAGGGCACTATAAATATGTTGTATAAATAAAGTAGTTTATATGAGAAAATTGTGTGTTTATCAGTGAACAACGTAATAATATATTCTTTTTTATGAACGGTATTATATTTTGTTTATGTTAAATTGCTCATGTTTGACCAATTTTTCTTTTCAGTAAAAAATAATTATCAAACACCTTCTACTTTTTGGTACATTCATATCAACTCTTGAAACTTTAATACGAACAATTCAAGGCGCGGAACAAAAATATGTAAACGCAATAAAATATTACGGTACCTATAAAAAATTGTCTGCGTTATATTTTATTTTTTGTTTTGTTGCTACATAAAGGCGAAGGGTTGAAAATAAAATAAATAATTTATGTGCATTTTCATTTTCGTCCTGGTCTATTTAATTCATTGATTTTTTCTTTTATGTTAAATTCGTAATACGAAAACGGCGTACAGAGTTCAACTAAATAGACTCATTTATTATCACGAAATCAAATTTTATACTCTTAACTCTTAAGATTACAAAAAAAAAAAACATTTTGTGCTGATTAATAATTTTTTCATAAATAATGCATACTGTTATGCTCGGTTTTGTATAACCTCTCTTATACCACAACCCTGACAACCCTCGTATATAAAACACTGCAGACACCGATGTCAGTCCAATCGTGCATGGTTGATTTTAATTAAATCGCTTCGAAAATCTTTTTAAGTGGATTCATACTTCTATACCATAATATAGGAAAGGTACAGGAAATTCCCAGAAAATATCATACCGTACAAAGAATAATAATTAATACACTTGACGTGTGATACAGACGTGTGATCATCGGCGGAGCTAATGTAACCAGCACGAAGCGCACTCGAGGGGCGTACCCATTATAATAATACTGCAGGCGCGGTACAGCATCACGTCATCTAAGGGGGGGGGGGAAATTAATTATCAAGTAATAAGTCACGTTTCAGTTTGTGATCTCTTTGAACGGAAATGTCGTACACATTTCAATGCCTGTTCGTGCGAACTGTTGGAGACGAAAAGTGAATTGCGCCGCAAGAGAGAAAAAATAATTTCCTAAAATTGTATTAGTAACAACAATGTAACTTATTTTCGGGTCTATAGCTGCTCTGCAATAATATTAACTAAGGTACCCGCGCAATACAACACGATAATATTATAACAAAACGCATCATTATTATCGGGTACTGTCAATTATTTACCCCGTCACTCCGTGCATATAGGCATGTACACAATATCGCCCACGTTTTATATTATAGAATTACACGAATAAATTGAGTTAACGGCGGTCGCTGGAGCCGCGGCAGTATATAATACCGTAATACCGTCTCGAAATAATTAAAGGCTACAGCAGGGAGGTGCCCATTATCGCGCGCGCGAATTGTTAATAACACCCGACAACGCCGCCGCCGCACGAACGTTACTTAAAATTAATTTTTGCTAGAGTGGGTACCGACACGTCGTCATAATATTATATTGCGAGTACCCAATAGACCGCGGCGAGACCCTACACCATCCGGGGCGTTTTCCGTTATACACTACTGTAGTTAACCGACGTCTCGGTAAATCGCGTGATTTGTGTGCGACTAAACTCTAACCGATTTGAATTATTATTATTATTATGATCGCGCAAACGTTTCACCGTCCGTTATCCGCCTTCACTCGTGTGCCGATTGTTTCACCCCGCTCAGATAGTTTTATTAGTGTTACGCGGACCACAACCACGGTATAAGATCTTAAACGGTCGTCTCGAGTGGCGATTCTGTAATGATATCACGGTTGCTTATATTGTTATATTATTTTGTTTGTGTTGCGATTTGTTTACGAGGCCAATGGTGTTTCGATGTCTAATGTTATATAATTTATGAACGTGAAAGAAATATATTGTAATTATTATGAGACGGTGGTAAACGAAAATATTATGACTATAAAACCAATAAATATATTATTATGATAATAATATTATCACGTATTTATATCGATTCGATAAAATTGCAGTTTACGCGGTTCGCGAGGAGTGTAACAAGCGGCCCTTCGCGAAGCATTTCATTTAATACTATATCATTAACCCCCCGATTTCCTACTTCGGCTTCTTGTTTGTAAACATACGTCACGTCGGTCAATAAAACGATAATACTTTATTCATAATGGACTTTTATTTGTTCATTTGCCGGCAATAAGAGTGGTACATTTATTCCAAGTCTCGATTATTGGTATCTATATCGCGGGCCATAATGTAATAAAATGATAAAAAATGATTTAATCGACTACTTATCATAATAGAGACAAATTTTTATTTTTCAGCGAAAATATTTCTTTGCCGAACGCCGTCGGCTTTTTGAAATATTACTTAACTTCTTTAGTAGTTATATATAGGTAATATATTACGATGGAATATTATATTATATAATTTTCATTTTTTTCCAACGTTTTCGTTTGTTACTTTCCTACCTGGGAGTAGCACGAGATTGAACAAACTTATTTGAAAAATAATAAAAGAGAGTTGACAGGCATAATATAAAGTAACTACACCCTAACCCTTCGGTGAATATCTGATGTCTCTTATTATGACTGATGGACCAGCTGATATCCCTTTCTCAGACTTGACGCATAATAAATATTATATACCTACCTATAGTTTAATAATATATATATACGTATTATTAGCGTCGCATGGGAAACCATCGCACGGAAAAATGTAAAGGTGAAGAAAAACATCACAAGAACAGTGTATACGATACCCATTTAAGGGTGTAGAACTGTTGATGAAGTATAAAAAAAACTTTTGAAAAAATAACTAAGTTACGATTAATTTCCGTCAAGTCTCTCTTATTGGCAAGGATAACCACGCGTGACTATAATAGGTGGTGTGCGTCTTCCGAGCACATAAATATTTATTCGATATTATATATATATATATACATACATAGGATAATATATCTATGTACATGGACTTCGTATCGGAAAAACGGAACCATATTCAGGGCTCCGAGCCATAAAAAATCAGATCGCTGCTCTCGAGATTGTTTTTTGAGTACTCAGCCCTTTTTATTTTACTTCTCCTCTGGTTTTTTCTCTCTTTTTTATTATTATCTCGACCGCGACAGACCTGTCGGTCGAAATCACTCGATCGGCCGATTGCGCTTCGAACGTTACAATATGTTAGCTTAACGGGGCACAGATGGCGTCGGAAAAACCGTAAACTACCCAATTGGCGAGTTCTCGAGCCATCTGCGCCTTGCTCTCGCCAACCCGTCAAGAGGGCTTGGGTGGGTGGTAGGATTTCAGAGGACCGGGCAGAAAAGGCGTCAAGTTTTATATTATTATCGAGTTTCCGACGGTATAATATGCAAAACATCGGTTATTGCCCTTGCACACACACACATACATACATCCCCTCCCCTCACTTCGTCCTTCATACTACCGTGCCTATTTCTCCGCGAATGTTGCGCCAGCGCCTTTATACGTCAACGTTATATTATTCTTGATGCTTCAGAGAAAACATAATAACAACAATATCACACAATATTACCACACATATAGTACACTATTTGTATATTATATGCTGGAGTGTACAAATTACAAAATATTCGGATGCATAGAGAAGTTAGGAATTATTTTATTTTTCCAAACTGCCGTAAAATAATTTTATTAAGACGACCAAACGAGAGAGGTCCTTATAGCATCAGCACAGCTATAAAACATGGTTTTCTGCACGAACTATTGAAACATACCAATATAGACATGCACTGCACGTATATTATGACAAAAGAACATAATATATAATATAATATTTTTATGGAGAATTGCCCACTCCCGTCGAAGTGTTTCCCAGGACTTCATTCGTAAAAAAGCTTTTCAGTGATTGTACATAATACGGTTTCAGTCGTTTTGGTCGTCTAATGCCTTTGGAACGGTCGAACGGTCACGAGTACTCGAAATCGTCTGCAGCTTTTCTGTCTCACACGGTATACGGATAGGTACCACGGTGAATAGTAAATTATTGTTCTTTTTAAACCTGTGTAATGGTCCGGAGGGTGACGTTTCGACATCGTTCCACGACTAGACATTAATTGACTTGCTGTTTAACTCGGCCACGTGGTTTTGCACCGTTACACTCCCAAATTGGTTTGATATTGGCGATGTACAGAACACTTTCGTTTGTTTATCCCCATCATTATGGGACTGTCGTCCAACACTAACCGATTTTGTTGAAACTTTTTTTTAATCTCATGGCATGTTATATAAGCTCCTAGTTTAAACGAGAGACTCGACTACATTCCAGCTGATAATTTTTTGAATATTTATGAATATAATTAACTGTGAATTTCTAATAAACTTTAATCATCCGAATAAAAAAATGTCCACTACATAATAACTCGATAATCGGATCGTAAGTACCAACGGATAGTAATGCTTATTTATTATTTATGTCGAGATAATAATAGCGGTACAAAAATAACGATCTGTTAAAATTTTTCTCAGTACGACTTGCACTTTCATGGTTCAAGTCACTGTACTGCGGTAAAATTGTTATAAGGAGAAAAACCGACACAATATTTTTCTATTGTTAAAATTAACGATTTCATTGTTCAATTGCCGGACTGGATACAGTTAGAGCGGGTGTTGGGTAATTGTCTCGCTTCACTCACCTCGGCGAATGAAAGTGGAAAATATTGTGATAGTAAATCTACAAGCAATAATACATTGTTTTATTACAAAAACTGTTTGGAAGATAATACTTTCGGCTAACACCTGCGTGGTAGTGGGGATACCAATGCTGTTAGCTAAAAAAATGTTCGACGGCCCTCAGTAGTTTTTTTTTACACTTTTTAAAACTAAATACATCGATAATATCGGAATCGAGAATTTCCTTTAAAAGTAATGTTCACACATGATTTGTGATATATAATATGCCAAATAATGCAATTTCATTGGATCATTTTTCTTCTTCAAATATTGGTATTTAAAATTGAAAATTACTAACTGCACAAAATATAATACTAAAAAATCAAATTAAATGATGTGTTTATTGAATAAAAACTAATTTTTCAAATCTTGATATTGATAATAATTATGGTTATGTGCTAGAAATAAGTTAATGTTAAAAGGTACTTTCTTTCAGCGTGTAATAGAATATAATTGCTCAACTAGTATGAGTATTAAAATTATTGGCATTATTAACTTAATACATTTTTTATTTTAAAGAATTTTATTTCTTTTATAAATCATTTATTTGTACATATATATATATCCTAAATCATATTTGTTTTACATATTGTCATAATATAAAATTATGATAGCATCTGTCCTTCATGTATTATTTGAAATCATTGTAAGAAAATATTGAAAAACCAAATTGAGTTCCACTATTACAGTATCCAAATAATCATTACTCCGTTTTGTTTTAGGTTACTAAACACAAGTTTTGAATACCTAATAAATAACCTGTTTCGTCCGTCCGTTAGTTATCAGTAGGTAGATATAGTAACGATTGTCGATAGCAAGATATTTATTTATTGTCCATAGTTGTAAGTTTGCTACACATCAATTTTAAATGGAACTATAGTTTATTGCGTTGTGTTAATATAAGTTTAGGAACTGGGAATTTAGTATGCTTGCAAAGTGTAAATTGTATTTTAAATTCGTTTTTGTAACTTAGGCTCATAATTATTTTGTAACTGCCGCATTTGGTTTTAAATCTGCTTAAGTTTATGTTTCAAAAATGTTTTCTTATTATACTCTATTTTGAGAATTAAAATTTCGCTACGGCTCATAAACATCCCTTCACAGTATACTTAATTTTTTGCTTATCCATAAGATACATTTACCCGCTTAATCCTTTTATGAAATTTCCCACTACTTCACTATTTTGTCATCTTATTCCCCCACTCGTCCTCCCTTTGAACATTAACTAAGATAACGCCAGGGACAGATCTATCCTTCATCCTTTTCTTCCATACCGTATATATTCCACTGGGCATCTATAAATCTCAGTCCCAACCGTACTTAGTAATCGTTTTTCGCAGTGCAGAAAGCCCAAATTATACTCTCCGTGACACCTTTCCATTCTGTGTAATCCCGTTGAATTGTATTAATTTTGTGTTTTACTATGCCCACCGTGTTTTACCCTTTCCGCGGTTTGCGACGTCCACTCAACGACCGTTATTTTTGACTTGATATTAATTATGCATACAATATTCTAGTGAATTGTGTTTTGTTTATAAAGTCAATAACTCCTATTATAGGTGTACATTTAATTACATTATATTTTTATTTTAAAGTAAAAAAATATGATAAAATATAGGTAGTTACCATACGTTAAAACAAATAACAAAATACTTTTACTATATTAATCTTTACGTCCAAATGCTCAATTGTTGACATTTCTAGAATAGGATTTTACACGTAAAAATGTACTATGTATCACAATAATATCACCCATTGTAGTTTAGTACGTATAAGGCCATTGGGTTATTTCAGAATAGTATAAATAAATTAGACACTTTTTAAATTTATCTTTGCTACCTGCTATTTTGTTTTTTATTTCATCCTCCCAAACCCAAGAAAACAGCAGAATGAATTTAATATTGAAATGGTCCCAAGGCTATTATTAATTCTAAAACATTTACTGATTTGTTGTTGCCGTTGTATAATATGAATTCTTTTGATATTTTATAATAGAATTTAGGTTTTTCAATCCCGTCACATTTATTTATCAAAACCGAATAATTTTCGTAGTGATGTAGTTAGAGAACCACATATTATTATACAACAATAGTTAATAATCAAATACATTTTTATAGATGTTGAATCACTCGCCTTATTGCGTCTCTATTATTTTTATAACATTTATAAATCGCTTTCAGTATTTGGTATTTTTTTATAAATACTGATATTTTTCTACAGAAATTGATCATCGGCATAAAACAAAAAAAATAAAATGAAAATGCTGAACTTCGCGTTTTTCATCGAATTTTTTTCCCATACGGATTGCCGATGAATACATAAAAATTTAACGACGTGTAGCGATCAGAATAACCTTTAAGCCGGTAAAATTATTTCCGCTGCATTAGAATTTATTACGGACAAATCGAATATAAGCTGAGCGCGTTTGATATTGAAACATTTTCTACATGACTGAGCCGATTGTGCATGGCAATTTCCACTGCAGACTCGTCCTGTAAGATAGAATCAAAAGACCGAATAGCGATTATTATTATCCGTTTTTTCTCGTTCCATGTTGATATACCATTATAATATACGTGTATATAATACTAACCGTTAGTTTTTATTTATTTATTTTTTTACATACATTTTCCCCATAAATAATCTTATACGGTAATAAAATATAAAGTGTAGTTTTATAAATTGTATGTTATCCTTGGACTCGGCCTTCGCAGTGACGTGCCCGGGTAATTACTCACCCCCGTCTACTTCTAAACATCTGATAAATTATTTTCCGTATTTTGCACATGACGCGGGTCATTCTATCTTCTTATCAAGAAGATAGGAACAACAATAAAAATGAAACGATCGCGATATTATCAACATTGTTATGCGAATAATCACATGCAAAACTTTGTTTGTAGTTTGGAAAAAATTAACGTCACACCCACGCCTATTTTATGAACAAATATTATCATACTTGGACGATAATATAAAAACACCATAACTTTGAGAACTATGGCCGTTATTTGCATGTTAGTATAATTTAATTATTAAGATTTCCAACTGCTACTTTGGGGTGTACGGTTTTTATTTTTTTAATACGAGAAAACTTAAATAATATTTATATTGTGACGGTATACTATGATTAGTAAACAAAATCATACGACAATAAAAGAAAACGTACATTATTTAACGCATAAAATATCAATTCATTTTGAAGTGCTTATACTTATCTACAACATATATTATTTTTTATACGTATTAATATTATACTCTGTGGCCTAAGCTCCCTTTCAATAATCCCAAGATCTTTGACTGTTATTTAAGTAGCTTTAATGTATGTCATTAGAATTTGATGTTTATGTAAAACATTTCGAAAGTAGCATTATTTTTTCTAACACGGCGTTATGTGTAGGCAAATTAGGTACACCTCGTCGTCACTTTAGTTCTACAGTTCTACTGTTATTTTTAATGCATTTCCCTTTTGGACATAATTGTATGATTACACGTATTTTATGCAAAGTAATTCACCAAAATATACTCACTACTTTTATTTGTCAATAATGCAATTATTCGAATTCTGGTTTTCGTATTTTTTTATGGTGCTTAGACCATACACGATTTAGATTTCAAATACTAAGATTTTGATTAACAATTCATTCTAAAAACGGTGGCATTCATTGAAAAAAAATTAGTTTGTATTTAATGGTTTTAATATCTGTTTGAAAATTCTTAAAATTAGTTTTAATAATTAGATAGTTAAAAGGGTAAACAGAACGTGATCATACTTCCTGAATTACCAAGCACATAAAAAAAAACCACTGCAGATCTGGCTTGTATCTGTATTAAAGCACAGTGTTTGAGTCCAACCGACCATAATGTATAGACGTATGGTAATAATAGTAATATTAATAATTATAATATACATCAAATGACTTTTTTTAATGCACACACAGTTATTTTTTATGACTCTAATGAAAACTTACTGGTTTCTGTTTCGATTTTCATCAATATTAGCCATTATATAAACCATAAAAGTTTCATACCATGTATACATATATGCCCATCAATTAGTTTTAAATCATCATTATAGGTAGTATGATGCGTAAAATTCATCTAACTTTGCCGCTAATTTATAAGTTATGATGAAAATCTTTTGGTCGAGTTTTGGTCGTTAAATATGTTTACGAGTAGAACCAATAAACCGAAAGTTTAGGAGTAATAAAAGAAAATAGTTGTTTAAACTTTGTTCGGAATACCCGTTTTTGACAATGAATTCATTACTCGCAACAACCAACATCACTTGGCGTGCAGTATATAGTAGATACTGCATCACCATTTATAATATGAAAACGCACTTGTGCAGTAAGAGGGAAATTATTAATTTTAGTCACATTAAGATTCGATTTTTTATCAACATTGCTTAACACGATTGTGTCCGATTTCGATGTATTTTACACAAGTTTTATTCAGCGTTGTAACTAAATATAGCAATATCATGCTTATAAAACATATTTAGATGTAGTTTTGTCATAATTTACAACAGATAAAATATAGTTATGAAAGTCACAAATTTTTTTCTATAAATCTTATGAATTGTCGTTAAAAAAATATTTATATCATTCTTGTAAAATATATTCAAAAATTAAACTGCGGAAAACAGTATTTGCGATTAGTATACATTCGCAACAACTGCTGTCAATACAATAATAAATCGTATTTCAACTAACCGGAAAAATAAATTTTTTATAATGACACCATGTCGCATAATCCATTACCATTGACCGATATTTTATTATGCCGCAGTTATAGAAGTTTTTAAAATCTCGTTAACAATGAATTCCTGTAAATACAAAAATAATAGTTTTTATTTAAATGATATACCCTCTTTGCGAGTACTTTTGTTCGTAAATCAAAAACTTTTTAGTTCGGTATGACATTTTAACATAATAATATTATACTCCACAAATGGGTTTATTCCTTGTTTAGTATTTTATTTTTATTTCATATAACAAAATTCTATTTTCACACTTCAAATATATATATTATACGTATAATATTGCTGATCTAGTAAAATAATACTTAAACATTTTTTTACACTCCACATATTCCCGGTTATATGAAATTGAAACGTATGCTTAAAAGTTACAACATGTAAAATCAAATCAAAATTGTAAATTTTTTTAAACTAAATACCTATAAAAAACAAATGAAAATTTTAGCATATGCATGGATTAATTTAGATGTTAACCAATTGTTAAAATAATTCTATAGCCGTATCGTTATAAATTTCTTCTAATTAGCTGTAAAACGCACCTGTTTTTTTTGTGAAAACAATCTATTCCAGTCTAAAATATATTGCCAGTAATTGATCCCAAAGTAAGGACGCTGTTCATTGTAATCGTTACTAAAACAACCTTGGTATAATACTTTTCCTGAAACATTCGAGTAAAATTATATTGAATTTATAAACCGGTATAATAGGCATAAGCAAAATACCGTTGAGTGCGACAAAATATTATGTCACATTAAAAAAAATTCTTCGAATATTATAAGCTTTTTGATCATTTTCTAACAATACCAGCTATATGTAAAATGCACATAAATACATTTGTTCCAGAATCGTGGGTCATCACTGTCATCTATAGTCTCGACTATTCTGTTAGGATACCAAAGTTACTACGCTTATTCACTTTGCTTGTGCTGTTTTATTATCATTTAACTACGCCGAGAAATTGTAGAAATTTGGGTCATTACGAAGAGATGCGTTAAGCTTGAGACATGTGACGTCAGATGCGTTCCGAGGGACAGGAAAATTGCCGAAGTCGACGTGACGAAAACGCGCCCACATCAAATTTACTTCGGATTAACTTGAAAACGCCTTGTAACTCGTAACTGTATTATAATAATATGCATTTCATTATGGTGCATGAGAGTGTGCCAGTGTCGTATGGTCATGAGAATATTTCAAATGCACGAGTGTGCAACGTGTTAGTCTAAATCGTTTTAGACGGATAAGCTCATAGTAGTAGTAATCATTGTTATTAGTTTGGTCTACGAATGCTAGGTGCCAATGAATGGATTCTTAATGGCGTCAAACGCTCGTATTTCATGTGAAATTGTTGTTGTTATAATAGGTGCAAAACGGTTAAATTTTCTTTGGTATACCTAATTAATAATATTGTATTGCAATATGAATTCGAAAAAGTCGATATTCGAAATCCACTATTAATAATATGCTACGAGTCACTACTCGATACATTATTATTACGCAAGACAAGGCTGTTGCTCTGTGAAAAAGTCAAGAGTTAAGCGTACAACAGATTTCATACAATCGTGTAAAATAAAAATATCATAAGTATATACCACGATAAAATGAAAATATTTTGAATCTCCCCCACAATTAATATAATTAACTTATATTGATAGTTCGTTTGTTTTTATTGCTGAATAATAGTATTGAAACTGTGTTTGTGGCACAAACGAATTTCATATATCGTTATTATTTAATGAGGCAATTTGAAATCCAACAGTGAAAACTCAAAATAATTATTTTTAATTAGAACAACATATTATTATTTTCAAATGAACTTAGCTGCAGTTGTAATGGTGTATATTTTAATTTAATTAAACGATCGTTATTTTTAATGTTTACGGGAGAGGAAAATGTATAATATAATGAAATTCGAACAATAGACTTTTATAATATAACATAGCATATGGTGTAATGGTAAATAGTTCGTGCGATCGACCATCAGTTTCAAAGCACATTTTTGTTTTTGTTTTATACAACGCGCGTTTGGATAAACTGTAGTTATAGGTACTATATTATGAGCATATGTGTGAATAAAACTAATTTAAATTTTGTTTTTCGTTTTCAACTACGTGGTAGCGTGTCTGGGAAGTTTAAAAAGTCTGACAATTTGTCAGTGAAAGGGGAAAGTTTCACATCACGAATACCATTGATAAGACGTGATAACATTCCATACCTGACATATTGTTACTTTCAATGTAAATTAAATTTAAAATGTTTTTCTTAATATTTTTATAAACACAATTTTACGAGAAATGTAGGGAAGTTTCCAACGAGCGAGTGAGAATAATGATAACATCTTAAAATATAGTACAACATTTTAATTTTGTACAACTGTAAAGAATGAAAATATAAAACGGCTAGTGTCCTTGCACAGACGTAATTTTACATACAGCTAGTATACTATTATTGTATAATCCGTAAAAATAAGACCAACATTTTATAATGTTACTATATATTATTATAAAATTCCGAATAAACGTACTTATATTAAGATTTAAATGTTTTCGATGGAACGCGATCAATAATAAATTCAAGTGTGCGTGCAGCAGTCGTAATTCGTGAAGCATAATATCATAAAGAGCACACCGACCCGGATTATATTATGTAATTTATTATAGTCCTTTACTTATATGACGTATAGCTGAATGCGGTATACTTACACGAGTGACGACTGCTGCTAGTGCTGCAGTTGTTACCGCGCCACGCAGTCTAGTACCGCGATGCGATAGATATCGACGCAGTATTTTACCATAACAATATTGTATACCTACAGCGTGGTACAGCAAGTAGACAGTTTCGTCTCTAAACATCGATTGCCCGCACTGTGGTTTTGTAAAATGTTTGATTTTTCGAAACATCCGAGAAAGTAGCTGTCACAGGTACTGCCACTTTACATCGATCAGACTTATTTATTTCACTAATTTTTAGACTTTTAAAAAAACAAATCTTTTCCCCGGTGACCAATGTTTTTAAGTGTTTTCGAGTCGATCGAGTTTAAGTAATGTGAGTAGGTAAGAATCATGTGCCAGTGAAACATACCCCCAAGTGTCAGAAGGGGCGGGGGATACTTGACAAAATAACTGGCCGAAAATTCGACCGAATACGAGGGAAAAGATTGAATTCGAAAAATCTCGACAGATAACCGGCCTGTGTGATCGGCCTGTATAATAATATATACAATATCAATAATGACATTAATGATATTCAACGTCCGTTTGTCGGTTTGTGTTTTGCAGGTCACGAGGTCGTTGCGAGCGATGCCGTAGTGGCGGTGGGGTGCCGGAATGACAAACAGCCCTGGGGCCTACCATGCCGCCGCCGCCGCCGAAAACAACCGTAACATCGGTCACGCAGCTGCGACGTCTACGTCGACGACAGCGCAGGGACGCCGCAGTCAGACCGACGCTTCTCACTACATCATGCCAGCGGACCCGTAAGACCTTTTTTGTTACATCGTTATTTTTATTTATTTATTTTTTACCACGCTCTCGTGCGTCACGTAGTCTGTACGCGATTTTTTTTTTTATCCAAGAGCCGCGAGGACGACAGCGAAAACTTATTATTATTATTATTATACATTTAAAATGTATATAAAAAAAAGGAAAAGCAATCAGAAACAAAAGTCTGGTAAGGTAGCCGCCTTTGAATCAACATAACAGTAATTATATTATTATCGTGTGATGTGTAATGTGGTCATACGTAATATACACTGCACACGTACACAGAAATATTGATGTTTTAACAAATACCTAATAATATTGAGTGATAAAGCAACTATACATTTTTTTATCGTAATTTAATGAAGTAATTATTCTATAAGAATTAATGCCTTGCCTATACCCGTAATATTTATTTTAGGCTTACATCCACCCTTGCTGTTCTCGTTATAGGACCGGAGAGCTTTATATTGTTGGGGTAGATATAGATGGCGAGAGTTGGGTTGGAATGGTCTAAATTCAGTAAGCCACAGTAAAGTTATTTTTTTCATTATTCAAAATCAATTTTTGTTCAACCACCTAAAAAATAATAACAATGAAACGAAAACCCTAAGGATAGAAAATAAATAAAAAATAACGAATAGTAAAATAAATAAATTGTAGAAGGTCTGACGGTTTAATCGACATCGAATATTATTTACGACTTTGGCCCTCTATCTATTCCGAGTACACCAACACATTATAATAAATATACGTACGTGTTCTGGATCAGTGTCCATAACATGTATTGTCTGTCCGTGTTCACGGAATCCCGAGCAAGTTTCATGGAGTTGTCGAGTACCTGTAGTTATTTTGCTGCAGTATAATTTTTTTTCACCCCACGTGAATTCTTCTTGACCTATATCGTAATTAATAGTGAATATTTTTACTTGGTTTTCATCCGACCTGGAAGGCGGTAAGAGTTCCGGAAAACTACGCTAGTAAATCGACTAAAACGTGCCACGGCCATGTTGTAGGTAAACTCTAGCCGTGGGACTCAAATGGGAGGTAGAGAGTATAACATCATATATGAAATGCGGAAATTGTGAATCGTTTATATAGTTAACGTTTGAAGCAAAAGCCGTTTACGCATGGACGAACGCAGCGGATCGAGCATTATATTACTCGATATGTTCGGAAGAACAGAGAGATGTTTCGTCACTATAGTACTGCGCGAGCGCTCCCCCCCCCCCACCAAAAAAAAATGTTTACGGAATGTGATTATGCTCGCCGTAAATCGTAATAGACATTATCGTGTGTATTTTTCGTTGTACACATACATATTATATCCTTATGAATCGATATCGAATCAAAGAGTGAATAAAATGGCACAATCGAAAAAATGTCGTATACTAAGTTCAAAAGACAAATGACGACAAGGACGCAGAAGAGGTGACCTCAAACAGACGATGTCAACTGCACTTGCAGGAAACACTCTCGAACCAGTGGATATTATTGTCTCTGCACATTTATAAATCGAAACTATAATTTACCTCCGGGAACGTATAATAATGATACGAGTAAATATAGTTATAATAATACTTTCGGCTACGTATATCCGCGATGACAATCGAAAACTTTTGCACTCACTCGATTTGACCTACATGTCGGCTTCCACACGGGGCACATATGCGGTCATAATAATAATAGCGTAAGTACAACAATTTAATATTATTATGACGGTGAAGCCACGAAGTTGTTTTTGTTGTTGTTTACCATCCAGTTTATTTCTATACATTAATGTCTTTGGTTTCGGATAAGCTCTATTTTTGTATTGTTCGTCGACCCTCTTCAAAGACTATTCTCGTGACGTTCGAACAGGTGTATATACATAAGTATTACTGGTGGAACAGCAGAGTTGGGTCCTCGAGACCGGTATGAAAGCCACGCTACAGGAGCTCGAGAAGCTGATTGTCGGGTTCGTGGATTCCGCTGTCATGTCTGGTGTGTTTTTTATAGTAAAAGTTCCTATTTTACTATGTTTATTTAATAATAACATCGAAAAAAATGCCTTAGAGGCGTCCCAGGTTGTCTGAGGCACTCATGTAAAATCGGAAAACGATGGAGACGGAGTGACGGTTCGGTTCGAGCAATGGTCATTGTCTATTATTTATGTGATGTGTATTATAAAGATGACATGCTTAACTCGAAGCGAAATAATAATATTATGATGATTTGATGGAGCTAAACCAGGAGCGATTAAATGCATCACTAAGATTGTATCACTATGATGCGTATGCTACAGTTCCGGGTACCTCATCCCTTTAAATGCAATGACTGCCGACATTCTTTGAACATTATGGTAAAATTAATATACTATAATAATCTCTTCTTCTTCTTTTCCCCGGGTTTAATATACTTCAGGACCATACCAGCTCACAACTAATTCCCCATCCTTCTCTGTCCAAACATATAGGTTCCTCCTATTAGAATTACTCCCCAAAATAATATCTTTGATATGCTTTTTTAAGCACTTTCCAAGTGCATTCTTGGTTTTCCTAAAGATTTTTTCCCGCAGGGTTGTGTTCCATCATTCAGTGAATTGTGAATTGTGATTTCTTCAAGCATTGCCTGCCAGCCCATCTCAATTCTTCTCTGCACATAAATTTCAATATGTCACTAGATATAATATAATATTGTTATATGTTTATACTCTTTGTTCACCTCCACTATCCCGTTATGCGTTATCATTGGCTTTGCCATATGTTCTCTGCATAAATTTTCTTTAAAAAATAATTAACTCATTTTCGTCGATTTTCCTTAGTTGCCAAGTTTATCCCCATACGCATCATAACTGGACGTATCTGCTGAGAAGCGTATATTGCTGTTTTTCATTCTTCTCCTGACAATGCTCGTGACTTTGGCACAACTTCGTGAGTTTATATTTTGTAATATTTACTTCCCGCTTGAATTATCGTAGCTACCATCGTTTGTTGTTTCGTTATTTTCAGTTTATTTGTACGCTTATATCATTATAATATACGCGCCGTAAATTCCCGATTATAAGTGACACGACATGTTTGTAGTTGGTCGTTTGGCGAATAAATCTCAAGCTTTATGCCGGTCGTTTTATATTACAATACCTATATAGGCGGTCAGTTCACGTGCAGTAATAATGTAGTATTGTAACGAATATATTTTCAAATCTTTTTCCCTTCCATGTTTAAACACCGTATACCAGCTACCATAAGCCGATAAACGCATTAGACATTTACACGCAAAATACAAATATATATATATATATATATATATATAATCGTATATATCGTTAAAACGTGCGCGAAGCTTAAACGTCGATTATGTTTTATTTATGCGACTTAAAAACAGCGCGACAATATAATAATAATATCATGTTGCCGAGGCGTGGCCGACATCCATACCATTTATATAGGACAAGAGGTATCAAAACAAAATTCGTAATAACACACAATATGATATCACGATACCCTCAAACAAATCGTTCGGTTGTTTTTTTTTATATATATTATTACATATATGTTTTGTATTAAACTATGAAAAATAATAAAATTTAATGACCGAAACGAGAACAACAACATGTATGGTAGGTATACAACTATATTATTATTACGGCGTAGGTACGTTGTGTCGGAGTTACACGGACATAAAATTTAATGAGATCTCGTAAAAAAAATAAAAATCCACGTTTGTATCAATATGTTTTGGGGTGGTTGGAGGAAGGTTGATACGGTTACAATGAAAAGGATAATAGTGCAGCGAAATATTAGTTTAAAAAAATAAAAACGCTTACACTGTATAGGTAGTTTTTTTTTTTATGGCACGTTCTTCAAGGAGAACCGTACTGAATACAAACTAACACCGAGAGAAATTCAAATGCTTAAAAAGTTATAATCCCGTTTTCGTAAGATTACAATATAATATATAACGTAACATCCGACATTAAATTCCGGGTTAACATGTTGTTCAATTTGGATTAAATGATTTAAATATTGTTAAATAAAGTAAGTTTCAGCATTTCAGTTTGAGCTTGTTCATTTTTTAGAACATTAGTCTGGATAGTATTCGAGTTTAAATGATTGAACTCTTTTTGGTATTGTGTGAAGTAGGTATAAATTTATGGAACATTTGAGATTCACAAAAATCATTAAATCTAAAGAATAAATATTAAATCAATTTTTAAAAAAACCGGAGATCTCGCTCCTGCTATTTTCCTACTATGTTTTGAGTGTAGTAGTTTCATCTTAATATTGTGCATTGGTAATTTCAATAATGTATGTATTTTAATTTTAATTGCATTATAAACAATTAATGTGTATGAAATAATAATTATGTGACTAGTGATTTTTTGAAAATTGGTGATGCGTAAATATTCTTCGTTTACACGTCATAGTTTTTGGTGAGTTTTTCCCAATTATAAGAAAAGTGATGAGATTTTTCCTATACTGGACCACAGTAGGTAAACATTTTTTATGCATCAAAATGACAATAGACTAAAAAAAAAATGTATACATTTCAATCAATAATCTATAAAGCGTATTCAATCAAAAGGACTATACTTTGATAATTATATTAACTTAACTGTGATTTGAGTAAAAAATGTTCAGTAAATATCTACAGTTATAATATACACGTTTCACTTTTAAATCATATTAAGCACGATCAAAGAACTTTGAGAAGTTTTATTGAATTATCGTGAAAAAAAAACTACATGATTGAAAACATTTACGAAAAGCCAAAGAGATACTAAATAACCTACTCGTATATAATACCATTACACATGACTTTTAAACATTCCGTTTCAAAACTATTAATCAGGAAAAAAGTTATCATCTGTAAACCATTGATATGTTCCTGCCGCACACTGTGTAAAGGAAAAAAATGTTCCCTACAAATTGATGTTATTTACCTTTCTATACGCCATACCTCGTACAGAATTGGACCACGTGATGGTAACAATACGACCTGTATCTACGCCGTTTTGTAGGGCTACGTACGCGTATGCCAAAACGTCGAGACGCACATCTAGGCTATTTACGTAATGAAAACGGTTTCGGTCGAAACAAAAACGAAACGAAACGAAAAAAAAAAAAATAATAATAATAATAATAATGCATAAAATATAACTGACACACAATACGAGAAAAATCGTTTGGCAACCGGCCCTGCAGCTGCTGCGACTGACCGGCCGCGACGACTCGTGCCAGGGTTACGGGTTCGGCTGTGTCTACGACGTGTCTCGTCTTTTATTTATTTATTTTCTTTGAAGCGACCTAGTTTCGTATTTTAATGTCGTCGTCGTCGTCGTCGTCTTTGTCGTGTACGGACTAGCAGCTATCGTTTTGCGCGTGAAAAATACGCGCGGGCGCGTGTGAGCGGAAATCCGGTAGTCAACAAACAGCCTTTGCCCCCCGACGACTCTGTGATCCCCTGGGCGATTCACGTCCGCTCAAGTCGCTCGAGGCGGAATTAATGGAGGTTCGTCGGCGCGGCGTGGCGGCAGATGTTGAGACGTGCCGAAAAATTTGTCATTTTGAGCGCGTGACGTAATGGCCACGCTGTTATAACAATATAACGATGTAATATATATATATATTATGTGTATAATATAATATAATGGCCACGCTGTTATAACAATATAACGATGTAATATATATATATATTATGTGTATAATATAATATAATGTACAGCACTGTATATTGTGCATACAATAATAATGTGCACACGCCCACCTCCGGGTCCAGGTTATCCGATGACACACTCTCCATACCCACACGTTTTCGCGCACACAATGAGCCGATTTACATGCGACCTGAAATCCCCGGACCTTTGCAGCGCGGAAACGGCTCGCTTCGAGAGTATAAAATAATAATAATAATAATAGCAACATCTCGAAAGGTGACCCGTGTCGGACAAAAACGACCCTTAACTATATAT
This sequence comes from Myzus persicae, assembly GCF_001856785.1. Classification (NCBI taxonomy): domain Eukaryota; kingdom Metazoa; phylum Arthropoda; class Insecta; order Hemiptera; family Aphididae; genus Myzus; species Myzus persicae. Next base: position 1,022,350 of record NW_019102203.1, on the reverse strand, counting down.
CCGTTGCCGCGGCGGGGGTGCAGTTCAAAGTCGTCTGCAGTTATACCACTGCAGACACTATAATGAGAATAAATTATGGTCGTATATTATACAGTCTGTGTGCTTGTACTCGTTTCGCCTGCACCACCGCGATCTAGATATTTAGGTTTACCTATACCGCAAAGGACACGTATAGATTACTGTTTCATATGCGACAACATCGATATATTTGTATAATATTGATGTGTGGGCTACGTGTTTTGTATTATGTGCGGTGTGCAGCGCTTGTACCACCCCGCGACGTCGTTTGGCGAAAAGAGGCGTCCTACCCCGACCGGTCTTATTATCTCACCCATGACCATAACAACATGTGCATAATATTATGTAGGTAGTTACTGTACGGGGGGCATACAACTCAAAGATACAGACTCAGTACGTATTTGCATATTACACTATTAAATTATAGGTATTTATAAAGTACCTAATTATTTTACAAACATAATATGTTTCAAAAGGACAATAACAGTTTAAAATAGGTACTCTATAATATATAGCTAAATATCAATACCCAGAGTAAAATGTAGATGGTGAATGTCGAACTAACTTCCTTGGACCGAATGATAAGTGATTATCTACCTATTATTGTTATTTGGTGAAAAAAAAAAATTTTAAAAAAATGGTGATCAAAATATTTTAAATATAATCACTAATAACAATTTACATAGTTATATTATAATATAATACATAATGTGTTCGTAATTAGTAAAATTCAACACCTTAAATAAATTTTGTATTTACAGTTAACTACTGCGTTTGGCAGTACCAAGCTGATAATCCTTCAATATCCAGTGACAGCCACTGACAGGGATCAAAAATGCATAACTATTAATTGCAGATGCATAATTTATGATAATCAATGACAATAAAATTAGTCTAACGGAGCACTAGCTAAGAAAAAAAAATGTTACTAACATATTTTTTCCGATTAAATGTTACCTTGTTACTTTACGGCACTCACGTATTTAGTACCTACCTACTTTGTCCGTAATATATGTTGTACAGAGTGAAACAAAATAAGCTAGATTACTATGTATATATTATTATTAATGTCTTATATTTTTGTTAAAAAATACTAATGTCTTAATGTTCTAACGCCAATAACCTTTGTTGTTGCGGCTTAAATAAATAAAAAAAAAAATAAGCTAGGAATAGCAGGTACCCGTGCTATAGCTTATTGACAATGTTATTTTACGCATATGGTGCTTATTCATATTAGCATACATATACCATAATAATTATGGTAAATTGATTCTAATAGGTTGTGCTAAGTTAATGACGAGATTACTGTACGAATAATAATGATTACGCATGCGATTAATGATAACAATTTGTGACAGGTGACTTTGAGGAATACCTATACGTTAAGTTTAATTAAATCAATCATTTAACACTGACTATATGACTATAGTTAGTTAGAGATAATGGAATATTATGAGATCGAATGAGTTGTTTTACGAAGAACGTCCCGATTACGCGGCTAAACTCGATAACCGTAGCATTTATCAGACGAGAAAATTATTACAGTCCTACTGTATAGTACCCATTCAGTATTCACATCCAAATAGTCTTTTTCATTTTTCGTTGCAAAATATATTATACACAATGTCTTAAATAAAATAAGTATCTACCTACATTACTTATGTTCAATGATTTTAAATCCTTATATACATCTAACTTCATATTACTTTTTTTTAATATCCATAATTATTATACACATTGAATCTGTCCAAACGTAATTATATTGACTATTGTATTTTGAATTGTGACCTATATTATTTTATTCATGATAATAATATAAATATCCTCATGGTCAAACATATCATTCGCCACTCCCAAAGTTTCGGTAATATTAAAGCCGAACTTGAAATTTCAGAAAATCTCGATGAAGCATTAAGTCCAGATCAAGACAACACCAAAATATGCTTAGAATTAAGTATTAACTAAATTTTAAAATCTAGTACAACATATTATATTTAATGTATCATAATCGTACTATTGCAACCTATTACTGTACAATGTCATGAGCGAATAACCATTGTCATTGCAGCTTTAATTGAATAAAAAATAATGACAATTTGTAATCTATCCCTTCAAACAAATAAGTTCAATAGCTGGTATATAGCGCAGATAATTCAAGATATACATTTCTTTAGAGCCGGTACGATTATGATTTTCAAAATCAAATCGAGATTGTTTTAAGTTTTAAAAACTTTATATATTAATGGTAAAATATTTTTAACTAACTCATAGTAATTTACAACGGTCAGTATAGACGTAATTGGCGGTGCCGTCGAAGTAATGAGCAAGCAGTTCCGGCTGCGTCGTCGATAATACGGGAAAAAAAAGTTTAAACACAATACACGATTATAATTAATAATATTATGAAATATTGAGTTATTAGTTATTATCGAAACACAATAAGGTAAAATAAAAACTGCTCGAATAGCGATCTAAATTCACAACAGGGTAGTTGGTTATTATTATAATTTTTCTTTACATCAGCAGTAGAATCGACAAACGTTTTGAATCCGAAAATATTTATTATGGTAATAATGGAGCTCTCTGTGCAAATATGAAATACCATTATAATAATATAATATGTATATATAGGTAGTTTGGAATTCATTCCGGTTCAGGTGTTTAACCCGGGCCATTAAAGTGGTTCAGCTCTATTAATTAGTTTTCAAAACGCAATACGGAACGGCAGAGGTGTATAAATACAGTAAGAGTATATTACAACTTATTTAAGAGCGCGCTACACACGCGTACACACTCACGCACACACGTACTCGCATAAACAAGGTGATCCATTTAAGTGTTTACATTTACTATTTTGAAAAGTTTTGACTTTTTCAAAAAAAAAAGATTTTTATTACATAATTTGAAATTTAAAAAAAATCATGTTTACTATTATTATTTATTGTATACATTTTTTAATTATTTAGATTAAATATGTATAAATTATTGGTAAATAATTAACTTCTCGTAAAGAATTTGATATCTAGGTATATCTATATAGTATATAATATATGTATCGAAGTATTCCAAATAAAAATTTTGCTTTAGGATCTGAAATAAAAAATTTATGTTGTCATTGTATGAAGTAAACAACTTAAGAATCATACAGATATAATATTTCAAAAAAAAATTGTTACGTAAAAGATACAATAATTAAGTAAAAAAATATTTTAGAAAGAATTAAACTTTTTTAAATAGGTAGTGAATTTATTCGATGCATAAATTAATTTCTTGTATATACAAGCGGGCAACTTCTTCGTCAAAATCAAACGAAGTCGAACATTTAATAATAAAAATGAACACAATATTATTATTTCGACTACCTACGCATAACGTGGAATACAGGTAACAAAAAAATCAGATTCGCCCAAAATAACTAATAATAATGAATGTTTTCGTCGTCGCTGAGCGTAGCATTTATAGGAATGTGATTATTTGTGTTAAAAAATATAAAAATAAAATGGCCGCACAGCATTTAGTTGACCACGAATTTGCTGGTTTCAACAGGTGTATTTTCCTGGCAGCCCCACTTTTGAATGTTTGAACCAAACCCGGGGCTTTTGATTCTTCTTCGTTTCAACGTCATACACGAAGTAGCTTTGCACTGTACGCACAAAATACTACACAGAAGGGTTTGGATGATTTTTCCCGCAGAGCTGACGCCGCGGAACGGATGGAAAACCGTAATGCATGATGCCACTCCCCAAATACATACTATGAATACCTGTACTGTTTGTGAAATCACATATTGTGCCACTTATTTAACTGTACTTCAACATGTCAAATTTTTCACACATCTTGCTCGTAACTTGAGTATCCGAGTTTTAGTGTGGAGACGCGGTTACGCTTTTTTCTTTTATTTCTAATATTATCAAACTATATATATATATTGTCCAAAACTATTACACATCAGTTACTGTCGACTGAATTAATATATGCATACGCTTTAGTGTAACTAAATGCTTAGTGATGGCATAAAATAGAATATTAAAAAAATTAAGATTAGCACCTAATTTTAATAATTTAATCGTTTAAATGATAAATTATAAAATAAAGTATTGATCTTAAAATGTCAATTACTTACTACCTATATACTATAGTACAATATAACTGTGGTTGTTGAATATAAATATAATTTTTCGTATTATGACGTACAATGAAGCGCTCTGGATAACTCTATACAATGCGGAATGTACAACGTTTGACATTTGAGAATACCCTGATTTGCATGATGAAAAACTAATATGACGTTTTCGTGCTTGAACAAGCTGAATAAATCGTCAGTGTAGGTAAAAAAAATGTCCCACCTAAAAATTGGTAGATGCCTACATGTGCACCCCCTCTCCACTTAGTCGAAACCGGGAATAGATCGATTGAAATGACATACGTGGATGGGGGGAGGAGGTGTTTGCAACAACTAACCGTAAAAAAAAACGTGGAATTATTCATACACCTCGCCGAAAAACTTGAACATTCAAATACAATGCGTGTTATCCTCTGTCTTCCTCATATACCTCGCCAAATAATATTTGAAACCCTGTGATGATGTGACATCTGGAGAAGGAGGGGGAATATATCTGCGACAATTCACGATTTTCGATCAAGAATTCGTGGAATTATTCAAATGTTTCACTGAAAAACTGAACATTGAAATACAACTTGTGTCCACCCCTCCCCTCCGAAGACCGAAAATTACGGAAAAAAAGTTGATGATGTGTCACTTGGGGGGGGGGGGGGGTGTATTTGGAACAGCAGCGTGAAAAAAAAAATGAAGTTATTCAAAAGTTTCGTTAGAAAAGTTTGAAAACGAAATTCAATCTATCCCATACCTAGGCGCCCATCTCTTGGCCCGAAAGGACACCTCGGAGTACGCGGACACAATAACACTCGTACAAAAATTATATTTGTATGTGCATTATTCCGTATTATCAAGGAAATAATAATACGGTGGTCACCGCGAGCTTTGGTGTGGGCAATAAACGTGCGACGCCCTCTGAGCGACACGACGCCACAAATTAGCTAATGGCCGTACTTCTATAATTTGATGTTTTTCAATTACCTTATATGTACCACTACAACCACTCTGCAGAACTTAGGAGTAGCCCGCAGTACGGGACCGGCGGTTACGGTTTGGTAGTGTACACGCAGTTTCGACGGTTTCCGTGCGGTTGTAGTCGTGTAGGACGTGACCAAAATAATTTTATTACTCGTTTGTTTTAAGACAACCAAAATGAGATTTTATGGTCCACCCGTATTCCTTACATTATACAGCAATAGCTGTGTAACACACACACGCACACACACACACACACACACATACACACACACATACAGATTAACAGATTATATTAAGTAAGGCTTCCACGATACGGTCTGCTGCAGTCTGTTGTTCTACTGTATAAATCATTTGATATCTACCTACACTTTGCGACGGGTCGGTTGATTAATTATTTGTTACTTTTTCAATTAATCTCGAAGCACTGGATTTGAATAACACAGCGCATTATGTACAAAGCGAATAACACACAGCTCCGCGCGAATATTTTCACCGTTGATGTTTACAGTTTTATTGAATGAAAAGCATCAGACCCAAACTGCAGGTATATGATATTAGATATTATATTAATATTATACTGCAGCAGCTCACATTATAGACTGCGCGACGCATATATAGGGCAACCTATCAGCGTGTCATAGTTGCTACAGTCGACGGGTACGTTATTAACTCTGAGCAGTCTGATCAATGTTCATATTTTCATATTTAATCGGGAAATGTGATTTCATTATGCCTGCCGGATTGACGTACATCCCCATTTTAGTAATATTTTAGTTGGAACCAACGATTTTGTCTTCGTTTAAACTATACGCTCTCGATTAATGTCGCGCAAATATTTGCCAAACCAACATAATATTATTTCATCGAATTTTCTCGTACAGTCGTATAATATACCGTTTAAAGTTTATACGTTTCTTCTTCATATATGGCCGTATTGTTAAACTTTGGACGTTCGTTGTGATACGCGAGTATCGAAGTATGCACTAATAAGATTCCGATACCTCCTGCGAGGGGAGTAAAAGCAATTCTACTAATACTTTTGTAGTAACATTGTGTTTTAGAAAGTTCTATAGACATACTTAACAACACATTGTTTTTCGAAGAACGGTCTGTGTTTAACAATTACATTTTAGCTACGATCGCACAAACGTTAAGTAACAACTAACAACCTTAATATTGTTAACATTTTAATTTAAAAACGAATTTAAACATTTAATTATATTTTACACACAATAAATATTATATTGTTTTATTAAAAGCAAAATACATTTTGCATCGCCTAAGTCTTCCCAACTACAACCTCGTAACGTATTTTACGTCAATGTTCCTTTACCCAATATTATGATACGTACATAACTTTTGTGAAAAAAAAAATAAACCTGGAATCGATTTTAACTATTACGTTCTATGAACCGGCTGTAGGATGAGTGTTGATTAAAAATACATTTCTATGTTTTTCGTTATGACTTAAATTGGCTAGGGGCCATTATAATTAGATTTAGTTTGTGAACCAGTAGATTTTTGTATCACTCTACCTTATTTGTCTTAGTTCTTGACTGAAAGTAAGAGCGCGTAGGAACGTCAACCCTGCTACGGGCGAGAAATGTTATTTTTCGTTTTGCGTGCCATTCCACATTTTGCAACTCACCTTTCTACATTCCGCTTCTCATATATTTTGTCTCTTCCTGTTGTTCGTCTTTTTAATTTTCCTACAGCTCTAGATTTGTTGGTTCTTTCGTACCATTTGCATGTGAAGTTTTTTTTTCATTTTAAATGTTAAACAAATCTTATATTGTCTAACTTCGTGTAACGTTTGCCAGAAGTCACCGCAGTGACGCATTTCTGCAATAGTGATTTAAAATTTCGTTACTGTTTCGTGCTGCGATCGAAGATTGGAATAGTGTCACGTCTTTCCATTTAAACATTCCCGAAAAGTCCATTTACAATTTTAATGGTGCGAAGTGACAGCTCGAAGCGTATTTGCGTATTGATAACAGTTTTCCGTGCTTGCAGTATACAACAGTAATGTTCTCGATACGTATCACCGCCATAACCAGCCTGGAGGTCTCCAGTCTGGAGGGCCCCAATGCAATTTGTTCATAATATTTTTTATGTATTGAGCAAATGTATTCAGTGCGTAATTATATTGAATATTTTTCGAATTTGTCACGTGCCTATCAGTTAATTATTGGTTTAATTGACAAATCAATTTAATGGCTGGTAAAAGGATCCCTACGTAGGTCAACGAGTTATACATTGCACGTTTCGTGTTATGAAAGTTTAATTATTTTTTACACTAGTTAATATGATATGTGAATCATATATTATAATATTATTACAGCTCAGAAGGAGATTTTAGTTTTAAATTATAACCACTATTAATCGTTTTTAATACGTATTGATCGTTATACGATAGCAATTAGATATTGAGTTATACCCTTTAATGCCTGTGTAAATATTTATAGTTTTGAAATGTTTAAATTATACAAAATAAAATTGTTTTTTGATTGTGGTGTATAGTTGGTATATATACCTATTAGTTATTACAATAAACCCTGGCAGCGGCGTATCAAAATGTTTACTAGAAAAATATTTATGTATAGAATTTAAATTAAACATAAAAAAACAATACTTTTTAAATCCGTTTGTATCTCGCCGTAGATGAGTTTGCAATACTCTTAAGTCTTAATATTAGTTATATTAAGTTGTCACGCTGTTAAGAAACAAAGTGTTAGCCATGGGCTGTGGCCACAGGAGTGTTTCTTTTAACGCCAGACACTGAAACACACAATAGAAATATATTGTTCGAATGTACCGGGATTTACAGTAGGTATATAATATAATCTCCGCTTTCTAACAAAACATGACTCGATGAAAGTTCCTTTTTTGTTTTCGGTACAAAAGTTTACGTACATAAATATTATTTTTTCACATTTTCCGTTAATAAATTTAAAAAAGTCCAACAAATACATGCATGTAATATACAACTGAGTTTGAACTTATGTCCCACGGCGGTATGCGATGCTTTTTTTTCAAAATGTTTGTTAATCGTATATAATGTATGGTTTCGACCAATCGTAAAAGTGCTGACATAATAACACAAAGGCGGACCCCGAGTACAGTAGAAAAGGATTGAATTTTTCAAGACTTTTACATGAAAAATTGTTAACTTATAATTTTATTTTTATTATGACCCACATTAATGATTACAGTTTAAATAGATATATCGTCAAATAGGTTCCTAAGTTTATTTCATAAAAATGTATGATTTTCAACGACGGTAACGACTCTTCCTTACATTGTATTACTCGTATATCGTCGGTGTCTTGCCAAAACTCATAAACGTCGACATTTCTATTTTTTGTCGATATGTGGACTTTTTACCTACCAGATGTAATATCCACACAGTATTGCAAGTATGCCTACTGAAAACGGCACGTGACATATGTCTAACGATTGAAAAAATTTTAAAAACACATTTTTTTCGTTCTGTTTTTAGGCATAGTTGTTGTGACCCCGCTCCGACAGTTCTCTCTGGCGCCGGAATATGTCTGATAGTGTTGGGCTACACGATGTTTGGCGCTTTTACGTTCATGACGTTGGAAAATGGCGGCCGGGACAGCGTGCAATCGATCAGAGGCGGGCAGCAGCACCCACAGCCCCAGCCTCAGACCCAGCAACAACAGCAACAGCAACAGCAGCACAACCAGCCGCAGCAACACCAGCAACAGCAACAGCAGCACCAGCAACAACAACAGTCGCAGTCACAGTACCAGTTGGCCCGGAACGACAAGCTCAGGGCGCAGACTGTCGAGAAGCTGTGGAAAATCACCGAAGACCTGAACATCCTATACCGGGACAACTGGACCAGGCTGGCCGAAGAGGAGATCCTCAAGTTCCAGGACTCGTTGATCAGGAAGTACGGGGGCCCCAACCAGACCGATCGAAGACACCGGTGGAATTTCGCGTCATCGTTCCTGTACTCGTTGACGTTGATCACCACTATCGGTAAGTCCAAAAATATACAAAAATATTAACATAATCTAGGTACAATACCTCTGTTGAGCACAGCACAACCACAAAAAAAAATGTACTTCACTGGAAGAGAAAAAAATATAGGTACTCTATGTCCATTTACATCCAAAAAATTCTGGTCTATTATAATGAATCAATATCGACCTAAATGGTCCTTTAAGCACGAAAATATGTTATAGTAGCACATGATTAAATTGTATTGAACCATTATACTAATCAATTTTTTTATGCAACTTGGCATATATAGGAATTATTTAATCAAATTAGATAACATATATGATGTACCTCGCAAATACGTTTGTGCGTTTCTCGAATATACAATACAATAACGCTCTGCAGCATACACTAACACTATAATGCACATATTATTATAAAAGGTTGGTCGGGTAGTAGTACACAATGAACAAAATATTATAATATATAGTTATTGAAAATGAATAGAAAACAGAAAATTGAGTTGTATACAGTCAGAATAACGTACCTATAGTCAGAATGATTATGTTATTCGATATTAATTTTATTCATGCATCGATTGACTGACGTATTAATTATATTAATAGTAACTATATGAAACGAAATAATTGAAAAATATCATGTCGTTATTTCAAGGAGGAAAATGGAATTGGTTTTTTCGGATGATTGCTATATATACCTATTACGTGCGTCGACGGTTTTCGTTATTTTTTTTACACTTCAAAACCTACAAACGCCAACCGATTAGGTATTATTATTGTTTTGCCGTCTACTCTTGAAATTTTTCGTTGTGCATTTCAAAGAAAATCTTATAGCGTGTAAGGCAGACGAAAAACCAATTAAAATTAAATATTCCGTGTGTTAAATTTGCTATTAAAATTAAATCTTTCGGTAACGAGTTATGTCAGAAACAACGTGTTATTCGTTATAATTATGCCAAGCAAGTTGCGGAGGTAAAGGAACATTTTAACGTTTATTCAAAATAATGTCAAGTGACTCGTTTTTAAAAGAGTGGGTACCTACATGAAACTTGGTTTGTATATTATGCACACTTATAATAATTACAGAAGTGATATTGTACGTAAGTGTGTAAATTATTTTATGCCATATACGTTTTTACCATATTTCGCGGCTGCGTTGAAATATTATTATGTAGATATACACGCTCATTTCACTTTCGCCGACACGTGTCAAATCTTTGGACGCTTTTTCGTTGTCAGCTCGCCATTGATAAATTATTAATTAAACTGCAAGATGTCTCCTTTCGCTACAAATTAAAATATTTTAATGGTTGACGAATAATTTGTCAAACCATATCGCATGTGTTTATTGATCATGTCAATCGGGTGTAAACTTAAATAAGGGGAGGGAGGTAACACTCAAAATGAGGCTAACTGAGATACAAAAACTGGGCTAGTTGAATTGTATATCGAACGTCCACAATAATAATTGTTATCCGTAGATAATGTTTTTCAAATAAAATTTTAAAAAAATGTTTTAAGAATCACTCATAAATTGTTTATTTATTTTAGGTAAGTATCTGTGTTTGTAGAAAACATTACAAAGATTTTTTTTTACATTGGTAAATAATAACCTAATGTACTCTTATATGTAAGTACACATCAATCATCTTATAGTTTCAACCATCTTTACATACCTATATATTATTAATTATTAAATTAAAATAACAAAATGGAACATTAAATTCAAAAATAGTTCTTAATCTGTGCCATCCAATTTGATTTAATTTAATAATTAAAATGTTATATTTTATGAAAATTATGAATAAAACATACATAATTCCTACATTTGAAAAAAATCTTAGCTTTGGCCAAGAGGAGGAGTGGCAGCCACTACCACCACCTCCATAACCACTAATGTAAATCATAATATTATGAGTATCTTCGTTATGAGATTTCGAAAACGATATCTCATAAACAGTCTTTATAATATTGGATTACTATAGAACAATACAGACTACAACTACACGTGTTATAAAATATCATATATTATGTACATTAAAGATTTAATTACGTGATGAAATTGCATACCGTTTTGCAGCGTGAATAGTTATTGGTAATTAAGAAATGGAATAAGCGCGTGTGTTTGTCAGACAGTTTGTCGTCTCTTAGAACACAGAATTTTAATTATCAATTATACCGTTCGAATTGGTCACAACTCACAAGGTTTTCAAATAAGAGCATTGTGGGTCGTATAGCGATCTGAAGTTGACCGACGAAATATCAATAATTTATCAAACGAAGTAAAATTTTAATCAAAATAATACAATGGACATTTTAAATATTAAGTACTTACTTCAGTGTCAAATGCCTTGATATTGATTAGATTTATTAAAAAATGTTCAAACAATAACTGCTACATAGTACATCACATTGGTGTTAAAATATAGAAACAAATACATAAAATGGCTATTCGTATTGACACGGTTTAACAGTTGTGCTTAAAATGCTTCATTTACATACATAATCTCGAGGTATACATAATTTTCCCTGAAATGACACTTGTAAAGTATATTTTTATTTATTAAAATGTCCCATGTGTATAGCTTTATAAGTCAGAGCTTAAGCTATCAAATTATAAAAACTAACCTCGAGTAAAACTGATTTAAAGCTGAAAATAACTATTATATATATTTTTTTTAATATTAAATCAAATTAAATATTTTCTGAATAGGTTGACATTATTTTTCCAACTTTTTAAAAATATTTTTCAAAAGTATGTCAAATAGGTAGATTTGATTCAAGAACAAATATACACTCGAAAAGTATTTAAAGTGTTTAAAATACTGTATTTTTTTTTTACATTTACTGGCTTATTTTAGGTTATTAACATAGATCTAAATTAAGGTAAATTTATAATTTAAAAATATATTGAAACTATTTATTCCTACAAATTAAAACTTATGGCCTATTTATTATAATTATTTAATATTTTATAATTATTTAAAAACCATAAATGTATAATACTTTCTATTATAGTTGTGTCCTACTACTTATGTCTTATACCTAGGTGTTGCAATTATATGCAGAATGGTCAATGGATAAATGTATTAGATCTTTATGGATATTATCTTTTTTTAAAGTACAAAATATAAAAATGAGAATTTTAAATATGTTAAAAATACACAATAATTAAACACTTAACAATTTATTATACACTTGTCACTTGTGTACAAATAAACTCTCTAATCTAAATATTCGAAATCCTATGCTAACTCGTAACTTTTGTCTTTAAATTACTTTCCTCTAGGTAGGTAGTTAATAGTTACATAGAATGATTCGGTCATAATAGAGATTTAATAATTTCTTGACTTTATAGACTGAACCATAAATTTATTGAAAATCCAGTCCAGTTCAATATTGGTTTTTTAGAAATTTTACCATGGTTTCCTTAAGTATACCATAAACAACCTACAATTGTCAAACCTTTTCAAAGAAGTCTATGCTGACGTAAAAAAAATTCCATTAAAAAAAAATGTAGAATGAAATTAAATTTATTACCATTTTGTGTTTTATAATTATACTATATAATAATATTAAATTGCTATCTTTCGACAAATCAAATTTGGTTTCTTTTATTTGTTTAATAAAAATATTTACTTCATAAGTTTATAATAAAGTGTTACGCTTTTAGTAGAATTATATTGAAAAGACTTAATTGTATAACCTAACTTATCAATATTTCCGTGCATTACTTGGAGGAAATATTACCCACTTAAAATATTGTTCAATAATTTTTCAACAATAGGTTATCATTTTAAATACATTGAGATTTCAATATTAGGAATTGAAATATTATGAAATACACGTCCTCAACCATATTTCGAGCAGGAATTCTGAGATTTGCGGCAGGAATTGGCAGGAATTGAGCACTAAATATTGGCGTTGGAAAAAGTTGAAAAATCTAAATGGGTGGTGTTGGGGAAATGTATGTATGAAATACAACTTTTAACCTTGTTACGCGTATTACTCTTATATTGATTACGAATTTTCTATAACATTAATAAATAATAGTTTATATCTTATAATAATTTAATGCATTATATTTAATGTTCTTTAAGGCTTAAAAACACTTATGTATAGGGTAAAGAGAAAAATGATTCACTAATTCCAGTCAGAAAAATATCAAGTCGCAAAGATTATTATGGGTTTACCTACATAAATATTTAAGTTACCAAAGCGTTTTTATTATAAAGAACCTATAATACAATTTTTAAGTTCTTTGCTCCTTTCCATCGTTGTAACAAAAATATCATAATAACTAAAGGAAATCTCTGAAAATTCTATATTATCATAAAAGTGCCATTCGTTTCCAATTTATGATATTTAGATGTATGACTATAGTATACGTTATGTACTCTAGACTATTTTGAAACTTTTAAAACACCCCTTACCAGACAATGTGATAACTTTGATTTCCATGGGAGTACATGGCTAATATTATAATATTCACACGGTATGTCGGTATACCAATCACTAGGTTGACAAAAGTGTACCTCTATATAATGGCTATATTTTGTTCGGTTTAGAACTTAAAGGTAGAAAGGCAACTAAATCAGAATAACCTTCGAATATCAAACACTTTAAGATGATTTCAGCTCGAGAAATAAACAGTCGTCAACATAATATTATATTATGCAGCCCAAATGTTGTAATAATTATTTTCTCTCGAATATATTATTATTACCCGCCCAAATTATTCAGATCGTTTAACCAGTAATTTCGATTCGTATACGAAACCCAGCGTACCGTCGAACTCAGCGATGTATGTTTAAATAATATTATGATGCTGAAAAAACACATTTTTTCCTCGTTTATTTGTTCGTTGGCGGTGAAAAGAAAAACGTTACTCGACCTTATGGAAATATACGCATATGCTCGCGTTTATACATCATTCGGGTATCTCCGCGGTGAGACGCTGCTTTTCTATATTATTCTAAATTTTCCCTCCCTCTCTCAAACTCGAGTGTATTCAAAGTGCAGTATACATTAAATAGGTATGTATTATAGTAGGATAATTTACTATCACGACAATCGAGTGCATAATAACATACCTATAGTGTGCACGTATTTTCTTTTGCTCGCACTTTGCAGCTCGGAAATAATTAATGTACCGTTTAATATTAAAGTTAAAATTAAATTAGATAAAAATTAAAATTCTGGTGGTGTTCGCGTAAAACGTACGACGTCCTATTCGTCGCGAAACAAATAATTTGCTTATAGTTACGACATTAAAACGATAATAATAATAATATATACCCAACGATACGGAACACCCAGTGCTAACCGGCCGGTATTCAAAACCTGCGCCTTAGCTGATGATGGGTAAACACAGTCTGCTGTCGTATTTCGCATTAATCGACTTTCGGCGACCCACCCGCGACTGTCGTACACGACAACACTGGTCCTCGAATATCGCCACTTGTTTACCATGTTATCATCATCGACGTGCTGATAATATATTATTGTGTACACCACACGTGCATGGGACGAATCGCAAACGAATCGCTCGAAAAGCCAAGTCGTTGAATTTCAACGAATCTCGTCATCTGTTTTCGTCGTCGTCGTCGTCGCATGTCTGCGAGTTTTTCATTCGATTTGGAAATAATAAATTACCCGTCGACCGAGTGTGCTGCATTAATGTAGGTACCAATATACATATACTAATATATCTGCAGTAGTGTATACATTTTCGTACGACCGATCGTTGGTAAAATATGTTAATCGTAAAATATACGCAGTTACATATATCATGTATACGAATCTTTCTATTTAAATAATATAAATTATTATACATTATTGCGATCGTCGAAAATACGATAATATGGCCTTTATCCGTTATTTTAGCGGAACGTCGATAATTAATAATAATATACCATCGGAATTCACTTCAATGTATTCATTTTTCTTTTGATTTTTCTTAACTTTAAGAGTTTCTCATACAATATATTATATGACGATAAAATAATGTAAATTTCGAGTCATCCTTCTGACGCGTGCATTCCGTACCAGACACAGCAGTGACTATTTTAATTAACTATGAAATTCAAACGCGTACCTACCTACAATAATGATGATATAATATGAATCGTGTTTGGCCGATATGAGATACACGTGTAGCACTTCTTGGCACAACGGCACACGACGGTGGAAATTTATTTATTCTAATAAAATGGTACGGCGCGTCGTTTTGTATACGTAACGCGTCCCAACTCGTTTCAAAGGCAATATTTAATATAATTTACTATCACCGTGTAAATGTACTATATGCCATATAATAGTTGTAGCACAACAGTGCACACGAACGCTTCCGTACTGTGTTTATAGGTACCTAAGCTCTTTCGAAAAAATAAAATAAAATAAACTACTAACCTGCAGTCTTAAACGGTATAGGTAGATAGTTTAGATAGTTCATCGTTGTAATATTATATTCAGTGAAAACGATTCTGAATATTAAACGCGCATAAGTTACCGAATGGATTTTTCTCCTTCTATCTCTGTCTTTAAATAAATATATTTTTGTCGAAAAAATAAAATATTATACCATATAATATAGGATAAGCAACCCCCTGACGGCGCGACCCTTAATAATTCATCTTAATTTGTTGCGACTTTTCCGTGTAAGGTTGTTGTTTTTATATTTCGTAAAAATAAGCGCACATATAATTTATAGACGCCGTTTGGGCGTCTACATTGCAGTAGGTGTCCACAGTATCTATATATGCTCGGAAACTAATAAAGCAACACGCTTCGCGGGTGCGCCTCATAAATAATCTATAACCATTTGACATATTGTTTTATATATATTATTATATTAGCAGTTTTATTTTTCCATCAGCTATTATTCTATCACGGTTGCATCGTTTGGATTAAAACAATATTCAAAATCGAACAAAAATAAAACATCATTTTTCCGCAAATACCTACATAGGATGTTTTCGTAGGGTTCATTGAGGTTTTTTTATTATTATTATTATCCGAAGAAGAAGAAGATGAGGAAATAAGAAAATATTTTATATAATATCGTACGAAACTAAAATGATTTGAAATAAAAACTGTTCTAAACGACAATATCAATATTATGATAGGTACCTACGTTTATATAAAACTAAAAATTGTTTTATTGTGTCGATCTGCAATTTAATATAATATCGATTATCACAATTCATAACAATAATATAACGATAATTTATGTGGTTAGATTAAAGTTTTACGTCTAATAATAATAAAAATCGCTATTGTCGTATAGCATGTTATTTATTTGTCCAGAGGCCACGCCTTGTTCCCTCTTGATTGGCATTTATCGTATCCCCTCTTTGTAATTCGCCTGTGTTAACCTTTTTTTTTAATTTAATGGTCAGATTGGATTTGTAGATGAGTGATATATATATATATTATACATCCACTAACCGAGTTGTACAATTTAATACACTCTATTGTTTTTTTACCCTTTTTGTTCAAATAATACCTACCTATATATTATTTGTTTATTTGATAAAATCGTCATAATATTTTAATATACCTGCCACAGTTGTTATAATAATTTATACTGCAGTCAATGGCCTTAGACGCCGAAGCTTTAAAAAAAAATAATAAAAAATAAAAATATATATGTGTGTACAAAAACAGTTATTACATAATATTATGATTTTAATTAAATACATAATGTACGACAACTGTTGACTTTTAAACATTGGGTACTCAAAGTTTTTGGAAAATTAATTTTACATAGGAATAATGTATTGGGTATTTTGAGATAAACTTATTCGCATACTGTAAACATGTACCGAGTACATTTTTTGTTACTAGGTATGCAATCGAAAACCATATTTAAAAACAATAATTTTTAATATTTACTGAAAGTTAATTGTATACAGTGCGTATAATTTGTCTTTACTTACAGCATTTGGATAATATAGCAGACATGTCTTATAAGAACGACGAGTGTTTATAAGACTAACCTATAAGACTTATAAACAGTTATGTTCATAACATATGATAAGTCTGCAGATATTTTGAATTTAAGAAAATGTTGTACTAAATTTAAGGAGGTTGTTACATTTGAAACTGTTTCGCGAGAATTGCACTGGGGTAAAGTTAAGTTGAATAAGAATAATTACGATAGAAGAAAAAAAATGATTTAGGTTTACATTTTTGGGATGTCAATTTTTCATATTTTAAACAAAGATGTAATACATAAATGATTTATAAAATAACTATACTTAAATTAAAATTTATTAATCATTTTAATACGTTAATAAGTACAGTTGGTACCTAAATATATTTTGGTCGGTCCCATATAGACCAATGTCCCACGTGACTTTCGACTGTCGTAGGAGTAATGTAAAAACCATTAGCACACCACTCTAAAATAGTAAATTCTCGTGGGAATGTATAGTGTACCTATACTGTGCATACATATTATAATTGCATAAGCATTTTTGAGTTAAATGACGTTCCGACTTTAATAAATAATTGTTTACTGAATTATTTATAATCCAATAAATATTTTAAGTTCGACGTCAAATCTTGAAAGTATATTGACTTTTGGTAGAGTGAATCTTAAATCTATATAATGGATTTTATCAGATGCTTTTAACTTTTCAAGATAAATCAATTCTTAAAATTACAAAACAATATGTTTATTTAAACAAGTATAATATGTACTTATTGCTATTGTCGTGGTTTGATTTTTTTGGCATCAGGTTTAGTTTAGGTATATAACCACCAGGTGTAATAATAATAGTTTTGTGCCATAAAAATATGACGTTCGGAAGTTATGTTTGTATAATATTTCAGAACATCGTCGCATTGTTGGTCGCAAATGTAATCATCTGAAATGACGATAATAATAATTTCGTGTGAAGAAAATCAAATGAATATTATAATTGGGATTCTCGTCTAAAGCCTACCACGTGCAAGTGAATATTATTTGAGAATAAACGACAGATCGTGCAACATAAAATATATATATATTTATTTATACGTGATTGATTTTTATCAGGATATTCGGAGAATAGAGTTTCGGTTTCAAGAAATACTACTTGTATTTAATGAATGCGGTGAACTTTTTAATAAATAATTTACGTATCTTCTCCGAAATACAGAACAAGTGCCGAACGAACAAAAGTTGCAAGAGTGGAATAGGTCGAATATATCACTTATAACAAATCAAAGTGAAATAAAATACGATAATAATTATAATGTTTACAATCAGTTTAGGTATATAGCACATTATAATAGATGGTCTCGTATTTACACAGACACAAGCCTCGGGATCAATCTGCGTTAGAATCCGAAGTTTGTCTTTTGCGCATCATTAATCCTCCGTGTAAAAAATTCAGCCGGACGTTTGCGCATTGCATGTTTTAACAATATTTTATTACTATTTACCATATATAGTGAGTATATTAGTTTTATTACGGCGTCCTGGACGGACGACACACCGATGATGTAATATGAGTGGCTATGTTTAGGTACTTATATTATATCTACTACTTAACATTTAAATAATTTTTTTTTTCCCGAATTTTGCACTCAACAAATCTGATCAAACTTAGATAATCATATGCCATTTTAATTATTTTTAAATTTTTAATAATATGTAACTGCAATTATAGTTATGCACAGACGGTCTATAAAAAAGGTAAGTAATAAGAAATAAAAGCGATCCTACGTCCTTAAAAACGCCTTCCGATCGTCACGTCAGATTTATCAGTACTATAATAGATGATTATTATAATAATCGGCTTGTATACCATTGAATTTGCATTCCATAGAGGTATATTTATTATAATATTTGCTTGTGCTGCAGCAGTAGACAGCTGGGCATTACGTGAGAAGGGCTTGTGTGAGAGCCGAGAGGCGTGCGTGCAGTATTATATAAATATAATATTCATCTCGGATTTCAAAAATAATGGTCGTTTACTAAGAAAACTCTAGCAAAAAATGAATATATTTATAAATGTGGAATGAATAGTATTTCAGCGATTCGGTAGCGTACTACAAACATAATGGGTATAAAATGTAAGATAGGTATGTATACTACAACATTATTGTTAGATTATATATTATATACGTATAATATGTGAAAATGTGCGGTGTACAGGAACATAATATGAAACGAACGAATACCTGCAGAGTTGTATGTGGTGTTATACGTATTATGGCATGGTAATAGTATTTTAATTAATAATACAAATTTAAAAAAGCCCAAATCTATTTATTTAGGTATATAACAGAAATTCCAGACTAAAAACCGACGTATTTAAAAATATGCCTTGCTCGAAATTTTATGCAGCTATCTATAACATACAATAGACGACCATTGATGGTAGTTTTATGACCATTTGAAGCATATGTACATAATAGTATTGCTGTGCTCAGCGATAAAAATACATAAAGATATGTATACTCTATAAAGTACTCTGTTATAAAGTCAAAAACCTTGAAAACGTAATAAATGTCCTAAATTGCTCATAAACAAATATTTAAAAATATCAAAAATAAATATAATATACAACTTTCAATATTTTTTTTATAAGAATTGGAACTTAGATTTCAACAAAATTTTGCAAAAAATATTTCGTAGTTAAACACTCATCAAATGTTTAATACTTATTCAACAATTAATATCTCTATTATAACAAAATACAAAATACAAAATATATAATATATATTATCTATTGTATTACCTAGTCAGCAGTCACCTGAGTTACGGAAGATTAAAATTTTTGCAGTGATTATAAAAATGATTAGATAAATATTTTTCGTGTTTAACGAATTCAATTAGATAATTTCATGAATTTAATTCAACTCGTTCGATTAGAAACGTATTATGAATTAATACCAACTAGGTGTTACATTGAAAGTAACATTTCAATTCAACTTCAACTTCAACTTTAACTTTCTAACTAGACATTGTCCAACTTTGGTACAGGTATGGGTTCGGGAAGAAGCGGAGATGAGTTTGGTAATAATTCGACTAAATGTTCGTGTGAAAATTAATGCGGGCCAAGAAGTAGAGCAGAGCTGTAATAATAATAATAATCATAATAAAAGTTATAAATGAGACAACTATGGTAAATCGATATTACACAATTTGTCAATTTTTCTGTGGAAATATCAGCTTTATATTATTATTATACATCCATATTTATTTATTTTTCTTATTGCTCTCTTCGATGATCAAATATTTTTTTTCCCTTCATCGTTGTTATTTTCATTTTGATGTTCCATGTTCCTAACGTTTATCGTCCGTCCGCGACGCGAAAAATCGTTTCGATAAGTTTTCACGCATTTTCACCTTGTATTTGTTGTCGAATCGTTCGATGTTTTTCACTGCACGAATGAAACAATTGTGTTTATTATATTGTATTACGACGTCGACGGCACACACCGTATATTATTATATACATGTCATACCATTATTAACGTCGTGTTTACTGTTCGATACGTGAGCGGGGAGTAAATACGAAAAAAAAATTAGGACTTCATTTCGTTAATATTTTTTGCCGTTTTATTCCCCCCATTCCCCCCTTCCCTCCCCCCATACATTTCTATACATTTTTCCCGCGTCCCCGATGTATGCTACAACCGCATAATATATTACAAACCGTGTTAGCCGACGTTTTCGATTCTCTTTCGCGTATAATATGTATAGTTATATAGTAGGTACGCGTACAGTGTACAGATGTAATATACTAATATACCTATCATTATATTGTGTGTACTATATTCAAGCGTAATGTAACAATACTACGGTAGAACCCAATTTGGGACTAAAGTTAAAAAAAAAAAATTGTAATTAACTATGTATAATACAATGCTTCTTCTTCACGTCGAATCTGTAAAGATGCTTTTTTGGATGGGTTACGTACAACAATATTCCCTTTTTGATCTAATTATAGCAGCATATACGTTCATGTAGTCGCTTCCGTTTGCATTAATTAAGTCGTCGGTTGTGCAATGGCTTAGAGGACACTATATTATTTATATTTATAGTTCGGTTTGTGCGCTTCTACAGTCGGAGTTCGTAGATCTTTCGTTCCGGAAACACCTGTCTATTTTCAATCTGTTCGGTGATGTCTACCGTATTTCGTTTGTTGCGATGTTTTGTTAGCGGTATAATTATAGTTGTTCTCTATTAGTCTTATTGCGAAGTCGTTGCTTCGATAGGGATGTTTTTGGACATGTCGTTGAATTCAAAAAGGTTTTCTTTGATTTCGGTCTTTTTATGGTGGGCTGATGTTCATTGAGTGGGTTTTTCTTCATTTACCTGTACCTACTGTTTTTGTGTTTCACTATACCTGCGCTTATCTTGAAATCTGTGCGGGTGCTATACACCTGCAGCCAGGCATTACACTAAAAACACAGGTGTGGGTAAAAAAATGTCCACGGTTGTTTAGTGACACGTTAAAGTTACGTTAAAGGCTGCGTTTACCTTCTTCACACGACAACGCTATATCTGTCCGTTACTGGGCATGAATATTCTCTGGCTTAATATCATAAGGCAAGTGCTATTTGTTAGTAGCAGCTGCAGAGGATTAGCTCTTTATGTTATCCTGGTTTTTTGGGAGTAAATTATATTCGAGCTACGATTTCCGTTCTTAATGTTATTACAGTTATCTTAAAATGTTCTGCTATTGCTTTTTACTATTATGGGTAAGTTGGTATTGTGTATATTCACGCAAGATTTAATGTCCAACTATCCCTTCAGTTTCTAATTAGTTTAATTCACAGAAAAAATTAAAAATTTTAAATCTAATACTAATTGATTGTAAAAATTAAAAAAAAATCATACATTAGTAATGACTAATTAGTGTGTTAAATACTATCACACATTTACAAATTTTAAATATCATAAATTACGATCACAAACAAATTCACATAAATGCTTCGTTACATACAGCACAACACATATTTTATAAATCATTTGACATACGTTTGAACATGACTTAATTTGTTACAATGGCATTATTATATTTATATGTTTAATAACAATTAACAATCACCAATAATTTAAATATGATTAAATATACATTTTCTTAGGGGGGTTGGATACTGACCGTTTTTAAGGAATTTAATAATTTCATA
Source organism: Myzus persicae (assembly GCF_001856785.1). NCBI lineage: Eukaryota > Metazoa > Arthropoda > Insecta > Hemiptera > Aphididae > Myzus > Myzus persicae. The sequence continues at coordinate 1,000,114 of NW_019102203.1, read as the reverse complement.
AATTTTTTTCGATTATTTTTGATATATTTCAAATTATTAAATGTGTGATTAACTAGTGACACTTTACGCACTAATTGCAAATGTATGCATTTTTTAAATTTTCATAATGAATTAGTATTATATCGTAAATTGTTAAAAAAAATTTCCTTTTTTCCGTGTTCTTTTTTTCCTTTTATGAATTAGTTTTATTGTTAATTTCCTACACCAATATTAACACAAAATAAAATGTTCTGTTTAATACCGATCGCACTTCTTTAAGTTTCAAATAAATCCTTACGTTATACGGTCTAAACATTATAACAGTAAAAAAATGTTATTGTTATTATGACTTATTTAAATATATTTTATAATATGTATTTAAAATATCATGGGAAATTCCCCAGTGCTTACAATAGCGTAAATTGAAATTGTAAATAGTTTTGGCGAAAAACATTGATGTATAATTGTTTTTAGAAAATTCCAACACAACTCTACATAACCAATAATAATTAACATTCATACATGTATATCTATTAATTATTATAGGTACATATCATATAGCATACCTCGACGTCCGCGAACAGTACTCGCGGCTCTACAACCTTTAAACTGGGTCAAAGTGTATAATTACTAACTATTGTTGTATACATCGTTATAATAATGGTAACTATATATTATTGTTGTATTGAAATGTAATAATTAATAATTATGATATGATCGTGTTTTTAGTATACATAATATACACAACCGTATTTCAAACATTTAGCGCACACGACTAGGTACACCGTACACGTTACCAGAATTCATGTATTATAATATTGTATGGTCTCACAGAACACTGCGATATTGATGTCACCCAATGCAAATAATAATAACAATAATATAATATACCATATACATAGATATTTATAAGTACTCGTTGTATATTATATTGGAATTATAGCATATATTTTCGATCGTAACAAAAACCATGAACTAAACCATACCGATAACGAAATTAAAATGGCGGTCATGGTACAATTTCCTGTATTGGGTAATATATATTATAAATGCGATTACACACGTGTGTGTATGTGTGTGTGCCCCTAACGTAATTATAGACATTGCGGTTTGGGTACTTAAATTACTCTTCGGCGATGAACTAAATATGTAATGAATTAAAAAAAAACCATAAATATTGATTAAAAACGCTCCACGGTCGAGATAACTCGAATTTCTAAAAAAAACTAAAATACTTTACCCAAGGTTCGATTATTGACATTTTTGTTTCCCGGTGTTATACCGTCAACATTTAACACACTCTCGGTTTTATGAGCCACGCGATTTAACTGATTTTTGTAACATTACAGTGTTGATATTTTATAATTTCATAAAATATTTCGAATTTCAATTGCACTGTTTTCAAGGAACAAAGTTGAAGGTATAATCAACTTCGGAGAAAATATCTTTTATTAGGTATTTTCAGGTTTTATACATTTTTAAGATGGCGGTATTAAAGCGTCGATATTCCTGAAAATGTTAACGTTGAAACAATTTTTTCACCAAACTCTAACCACTTACTCTAATATACGATTTTATTTTATAAAAAGTAAAGAAAGTAATTTCACGATAGGTACTGTATGGGAGACACTTTATGTATTTCCGACCAGGGCGACCGGCTGACGAGTGCTTCGTGAAAATATGTGAATATGATTAGATAATACAAATATTCACTCACATGTACACTTAACAATATTTTGCCACTCGATTTATTCTTGTAAATGACAACACGACTACGACAGTGCAGTTGCAGGGTAGATCGGGAGTTAAAGTACTTTATATTATAATATCATCTGATGGACGACGGCCGTTGTCCCGCAAGAAAAAAATCCTGATGACTGCTTACGTAGTCTGAATGTTGCAGATCGGTATAAATATTATACTGTACGGGTACTCAACTGAAGTGGTTATGGACTCAGCATTATAGTGTACGATGTCAGTTTGTCCAAAGTGTGTTAGGTATTATTATGTTATGTACGCCGTTGAAACTCGCGTAATTGAGAAACTTTGATGTTGGTAGTGTAGATTACGCACAATCTATAATAATATACACTAAATGATAATGCACGCGTACAAAAATTAATAGTCTTAACTTAATTAACAAACTATATTTAAAACGTTATTATTGTTATTTTTCGTCGTCACAACAGTATTACAACGAAATCAGCTGCTTACACACATTTTAATACGACCAAACGCCAGTGAGTATGTGAAATATCGTAATTCGTTTTAGGCGTTTTCGATCATCCACAATTACATAGGTACTTACCAAAAAAAAATGCATTCGACGAATTTTATTATAATATCAATTACGTTTTTCTGTTTTTTATTTGTAATACGATCAAATTATTAAAATCGATTGCGCACGATTTTTTAATCTTCTAAAATCCCGTGAACTTGACAACAAATTTTTTTCCAAAAAAAAAAAAAAACACCCAAACTCAATCCATCCCATTTGTGAATAACAGGGTTCAGCTGGATTAACCCAAAAATTTAGGTAGTAGTATTTAATAAGGCCTTTAATGATTAAGCGCTCATAACGAAATCGTATAGTAGGTAGAAGGTTATATACTATAAAATATGTATAATTATTAATTATTAATATTGTAAAATTTAAATAGATATCTTGAATAAGAGTAAGATTGACGACAGTGTTTAGTATTAGTATTCACTAGGTACACAAAAGTTATTGCAACATTTTAGTTGTCACCATTTTTTCATGGTTAACATAGCTACAATAACATGACTACAATATAATATAGTATTCTATTAATATTATGTCTGTCCTAAAGGCTATAATATGACTTCGTGCTGTTGAAATTATTTTGATAATATGGTAACGTCAGCTTTATATTTTTTCGGTACTAATTAAATGAAATATTCTCAATAATACACATATCATCGACGAAAAACCTATGATTATTAGGCAATTATGTTGTCGAAGGGGTCTCACACACTGATTAATTATATTTTGTTTGTCGTCGAATGACGACGGGATCATGAGGACCAAACTCACTGCGTATATTATACATTTTATTCGTTTCTGATCGTCAGCCGTCTGTTTGTTTTTCAGGTTACGGTAGCGTGACGCCGCAGACACCTTGGGGCCGAGTGATCACGATCGTGTACGCGCTGATCGGCATCCCGCTCATGTTGCTGTACCTGTCCACGATGGGCGAGACGTTGGCCAAGAACTTTCGGCGCATCTACTCCAGGCTGTGTTCGCCCGGAAACCGGGAAGACAGGGACGACGGGGGTGGCGGCGGTGGACGAGGCAGGCCGGGCGGCGGCAAACGAGCGCCGCCCAACACGGTGTCCAGCAATCACGTGGGCGGTGGCGACTATTACCGCCACCCCTACGAGTTCGAAACCGTCTCGGGTGCGGCCGCATACGCGGACGTCACGACAGTAGGCATGTCGGCCGGTGGTGGACAGAAACGCGTTCCCGTGCTGCTGTCGCTGTCCGTGGTCGCGGCGTACGTTGCACTGGGAGCATTCATCTACCAAAAGCTCGAGCGGTGGACGCTGCTCGAGGGCTCGTACTTCTGTTTCACCAGCCTGGGCACCATCGGGTTCGGTGAGCTGGTGCCGGGCGGCGTCGAGTCCACCAAGGATGTGTCAGTGTTCGTGTCGTCCGGTTACATACTGGTCGGCATGGCCGTGGTGGCCATGTGTTTCCAGCTGTTGCAGGACGAACTGGCTGCTATGTCGCGTAACTGCCGGTGGTGCTGCTGTTGGTGGTGGATGTGGTCGCAGCAGCAGCAGCAGCACCAGCAGCACCTGCAGCAAAAGGACATCAACATGGTCGTGTGCACGGTGGCCGGTGCCATGGACGGCTGCGACGACGACGACTGCGGCGGTGCGATTTCGTCCGCGACGGCTCACCCGCATAACCGCGGACGGCAGCCGCCCCACCCGCACAACCGGAACAACGGAGTAGCCGCCGGTTCCTGACACGGGGAATTTGGGCCGCCGCCACCGGACGCGACGGCCGCGTCGATCGACCTGAAACCGTTGGCCCCACCACTGTCGCCGCCTCTGCCGCCGCCCCCTAAACTACCCTTATTGCCGCCGCCCGCGTTTGACGACTGCGACGACGGTGGTTTTGACGGGGGCTGCGGTGGCGGTGGCGGAGGCAACGAAGGTGGCCTGCCTCTCCCCGCACCCCCGCCACCGTTCCAACGGCAGTCGGCCGGCCGGTGTTCCGTGCAGCAGCCCATGATGGGCCACCACCGGACCACGGCCCACTATTCCGGCGGCGTCGTTTCCGAGTACTTCATACCGCGCAGCGCCAGCGCTCACGACCTGTGCTCCGCCATCGAGATGCAGAAGATCCCGCCGCCGCTGCCGCCGTCCGCGTTGCGCACGGCCGCGGCCACGCTCTCCCGGCCGCCCCGCCAGCCGGCCACGTGCCGCGACAAAATGGTCACTTTCGAGGACGAAAAACGGGCGGCGTTCGACCACCATCAGTCGCAGCTGCAGCAGAACCGCCGGCAGAACCATCACAACCCGCATAACCAGCAAGATCAGCAGCAGCATCACAGGTCCAGCGGAGATTTGATCGTGTAGATGTCTCTCCTCCCCCAGGCGGTGTGTACAGCTATCGTTTTATACATAATTATTTATACATTTATTATATATTATATATAAACGTTAATGTAACTATATTATATATTATTATGATATTACAACATAATATTATCTACCTATTATTATTATTATTATTATTATTATTATGTATAATTGTCGTAAAGTAAGTTTTGTAAAACTCGCCGTGACGCGTCGCTCATTATAATTATTATTGATATATTATTATTATGACATTTATATTATTATTGTATACAGATAATGTTCCGTCCGCCTCTGCGTGATGTCGGGTCGTGTCCAGGCCCCAATAACCGTTACAATATAAACAACGTCTGGAAACCGAGGTTATACCTGCTATACCGTAGCTGAGCACATTACCCACCAACTCGGATTCGTGCATTAACCATAATATTATTTGTCAATCCGACTGTTGAAAATCACGAAATTAGACTTTTCGTGTTTGTAGCCACGATTACCCATCGTACAATATGACGCTATTTACATACCCATCATCACGGTTTGGCTCGGCTGATGATTACCACTCAATCGTCGTGTTACAGCGTCTTTGTGATCGAGATCACCTAGGTATATACCATACAGAAAGCAAACCCACAAACTCAAATATTATAACCGTATTTCTCGTTAGGCATTCTAATATTTTTTGAAGATCACAAAATTTCTTTTTATTTCGGGTTCACAGCCTACAATAAAATATAATAAATAAGAACTTAATCATCAGCACAGTTGGGCCAACCGTTGGTATGATTATGACACTTATTTACGAAACTACGGGTAGATTATGACGATATGTTTGATATTGTGAGGCGGCGGTCGCGGGACTCCATGAACCATAATATGTAATAAATATAATATATTATATTGTATACTATATTGTTAAAAGCGTATGATATTATAATATACCTACATAAAAACTACGTATACGCCGATTTTAGTCGGCACCGTTTGGAAATTCGTTTGCTCGGATTACCGTCTGTTTGTTTGTTTTTTTTTTTTTTTTAATGTTCCAAACTGTTTATTGATACATTAGTGTTATTGGGAATAATAATAATAATAATATAACATTTGAATCCAAAGCGTATTCGACCAGTTGTTTTTTATTATTTTTTTTTTTTTTGCCAACCCTCATCCACGATAAGCACTCAAAGTTTCTTCCTTTTTGGGTTTTCCTGCTGCTAAACGAACTACTCAGCTTACGATTTAATCCTTTGGTCGACAACTCTGACTGCGATCGTTTAAAGCCATGAAAGTCCTCTGCGCCGGTCGGTCGGCGCGGTGATGAGTGGGCACCAAAACAAAATGCATTTAAATGAAGAATACAGACAAGTCGACTAGAAAGTCAGCTGTCCATTGCTACAGCGACTTGTCCAGGGACCTTTAGAGGATTTAGTGGTCAGCAGGACGCGGCGGTCTGATTTTCCCAAGTTCCCAAGTATTATATTATCGGAGTCACGTCGTAACTCATGTTTACAATTATCTAGTGATGTCTGGTTGATGTATTTGGTGCATCAATGTGGATTATTGGATTTGCTTTTAATTAGCAAATTAAACTGAATGATCATTATGCCGAGGTAAGTTGAGAACCAATACAATTAAGCATAAAAACTTATTTTTAAAGATATTTATTAATATTCACCTGAATAATTACGTACATTTCTTATAGGTCGTTGTGTACAGTATGGTATGGTCAATGCAAGGTCATAAATCTGTTGTTCTAACGAAAATATTATCATAGATTCTGCACCCACGCAATGGATGCATATAGGTACTATTGTTTGTTAATTAATATTGTTAAGACACACAACAAAAAATTAAGTAATATTATGTTGCATAATATTTCATAGAACGTACTTCACCCGATTCGTGTATTTTCGTTTTACTTCACAAAATCACATTGACGTGCAACGTGAGACTAGGATATCATTATTTTCCAAACAATTTTCGACAACCGAGGAAACTAGAAATTGTAAGCGGTGGCGAATCGAAAGTGAAAACACTACAGCCGACTGAACGGAATGCGTGTGATCGTCCGTGAAATCGAATATAAGAACATAATATTATAATAATATTGTTTCTGTACACAATAATATGGTAATGCGAAAACGGGGTCCGCAGATGCATGTGTCGGGGCGCTTGCGAGCTTATCGATAAAGGACAGAAATGAGATAATATTCACTGAGTACGCATACCAATAGCGGTAATCGGTCAAAATATCCAAAAAAAAAAATATCTACCGACTTAATATCCAAAACCGAAGAGTCTAAATTTAAATATCCGTGTCCTGTATTTTAAATTAGGTCAGTAACAAATTTTAAATAAACACCGACAATTTGAAAAGTCGTTATATAGTTAATTTATAAAATAAAACGTACGTTTAAATACTTACAAAATACAGCCAAAACCATAATTATTATACGATACATTGATTACAACAGCGTACTGAGTTTTTGCTATAAAACTATCCTATTTATTATAGAAGTTCATATAGACATGCAGCAAAAGCTTCATGTGGTTCATCTGCAACATTTTTTTGGGCTGATCGACTCGGTCCTGCGGGCCCGTGATTACACCTATGGTACTATAGTCACAATCGCCAGTTGGCCGACCGAAGAAATTCATCATTTAATATAAATATAGGTAAAATTATCTGAACCAATTTTCATATTTGATAGTACAATATTATTGTACATTTGTACCTATTGTTAAAATTATGAATAATATTATTTATAGCCACCGTAGTAACAATAACTGGACAGCCTACTTGCAGTCAGGGTTGCACACAATTTTATCTAGATAATTATTCGAATAATTTATAATGCTAATACAAAATATTTACTTTATGACTTAATATTAAATATGTATCAATATTGAATACGTCATTATTGTACCTAGGTAGTAATAATAGTCCAGTCTCAGCCTTCTAAGTGTTAGGTAGAATAATTTAGTTATTTTGTCTTCATATTGATAATAACTTTAAACATTCTGTTAAATATCAAATTAAATAAATCTTTTTGATAATTTACTAATCAATTCAAATTTAACAATTTACATTACAGTGACCCACTAATTGAAACCTACTATATGGCACATCCACTAAGCCACTTTTTAAAATTATCCAAATTGTTTAATGAAATAAAATAACCGACGACTGTTCGAACAACTATGTTTGAAATTTAGTCGAATATTTATTTTTCAAACTATTCAAAATTATTCGAATAATTGTGAAAAATCATCCGAATAAAATATTATCTAAATAAAATATCATTCGAATGACGCCATAGTCTGCCTGCAGTGTATCATACAATACATAATTTGGACTGTTAAAAATATATTTGACCGATAGTAAATAAAATGGGCCTCTTTATTTTGTGCATGCATCTTCGATTTAAGTGCCTCTCGTAGATTTAGAACGATATCAGCACACCTTTGCTAGCCACGTGTTTACGGCGTAAATATCCACTCAGAACCACCGAAAAAACCACTAGCCCCTTCGCAAAAACGTGGTTAAGCATATATTTTTGTTCAGACACTCAGATTTTTCGATACGATTTGTTTTGTCCCTGATCTCGGGAATTTTATATTTGAATATACCTACCTATGCGAGTGTATGTAAAACCACGCTGCAGGCGTATCTTACTAAAACAATTTTTCCACATTAGAAATGGAAATGTGGTTATGTTTTGAAACACGACTGAAATCCAAAATTGCATGTCATTCGGAGAATCCTGAAATCTGCGCATAATATTGTATAAATCCAAATTGTTTTTTCATTAATTTTCAAATGCATTTGAAATTTTAATTTGTGCTTTTTCATTTAAGGTGTGCCATATCGTATATATACGATATCTTTAGAACCATCAAGTGATAAAATAATAGCAATTATAAATATTAATGATGTTTATGATTCATAATATAGATTTCTGGGCTATCTGACTAGAATAAATTGTTTGCAAAGCCGGCTATACGGATTTGTTGGTATCGCTCAACAACCGAAAATAAGCATACAACCTTATTTGAAATAAATAAAAATTGATAAATCGTTTATATATCCCCTTAATATCTATACAGAATAATTCACCAAGCATACCCTCCTTCATTTTATCCTTTATTAATAATACATTTTTCAACTTATAAGTTTAAGAATTTGTAAAGATATAGCTATACTTAAAACCATAATATTATTTAATTCTTAAAAATTGAATGTATTTTTATAAACCATTTAAAGTTTTCTGTGTCCATACGAACTTTTTTTTTTCAAACGAAAACCACCTTTTTTACTGTAAATAATGGTTATCCTTTGTATGCATAAAGTTTCATACCTCAAACTTTCAATTTCATATACATGGCAAAATAAAAAAAAAATCTGCTTAAAACGTACTGTCGAAAAAGTGGTTCTCGTTTGAAAAAGAGGAAGTTTATATCAGCACAAAACCTTACCTATAATTGACAGTTTTAATTCGAATCTATAATCATTAGGAATACACCAAGTCCACAGTGATTAACCGGTACTAACCTCTGTACTCGAAAAAAGCAATACGGCACCAGACTGTTTCTTGACATTGAGCGCAAGCGCTTTACGAAGTATAGCACAATGGTCTGCTGTAAACTATTACACGTACAAATTAAAAAAATGTACGCCAGCGCTACTATACATAATAGTTCTTAAATCATATTTTGAAAACAAAAAAAAACATTCAAATACAAGACAGTATCACCTTACGTTTCAATGACATTAAACCATGAGTCCTCTTACATATCATGTGACCAATATATATTTTTTTATCAGTGACATTTCCATGACCAATATTACGCTGTTTGCTATATTTTCAAACTTGGGCCTGCCAAGGCCTTCGACATCTGAGTGACCAGTTCTATTTTCCCGAAACAGAGCTCTCCGCATTTTTGCTAATGCTCCGTGATATTTAACTAACTACCTACTCATAGCAACATGTCGGATTTTTGTTGAAAATGTCACAGAACTAGATGAAATCCACTATACTTGTGAGTAATTGTAATACAAAACTAAATATTCAAATAGACATTACCTAATTTAAAACATGACTTCATCTTCTAATATACTTGTAACCTGACAACCCTCCTCGAGGGCTTGAACATAACTGGAACCATGATTTACTGTGATAGGGAATAATTCTTTGTGAAATATCAACATTCAGAGGGGGAATGACGTCCTCAACTTGTTTCTAGACCTGAATACCATATATAGACCCTAATCCTCATAATTTATTAAATAACTGCAGTGCATATACTTTTTTTTATTTTGATTGAAAGATATGCTTAAAAATGCCAACAATCCGAATTTGAATAAACAATGAATTGGATTTTATAGTAGCGAGCACGCTTGGCGAATCGCCCTGTGTTTTGTTTCATTTGAACACTTGTATGGTGTAATATACGATGACTTCTGACCGTGGTCCGAACTTACTTCCTCTTGAGTAATTCATTGACTATACAACAGTATCGTCATTCCACGTCAGGTGCTTGAAACTTGTTTCCGTTTCGAATTCTCGTTTCCCCGGAAACCCGACGGGGGCGTGCAAACACGTAGACATGTACATAATATTACTGTGAAGTATTACTAGGTACGTGCGTGTAAGAACTCTCGGGTAGTCGAGTTTATCGTTACGGCGTTGCTCCCTCGTGAATCCAACAGCAGTTTACAGCGCAAAATAAAGGACATATTAGTTTTTTTTTCTAATCAAACGTCAATCGAACGGTTCATTAAAAACGTCGTAGTCGGCGGCCCGCATCTTACATTTTCCATGTAGGTGCGTGTATGTGTGATTTGTTTGCATGGCAGTCGATTGTCGTCAAAAAAAAAAAAAAATAGCAAAGAAAAATACGGAAATTACGGTCCGAGATCCTCGTGTTAACACAGTCGTCGCTTGTAATAATATGTGACCTGCACTATAATATAAAATAATATAATTATATCATTAGAACCATATTGCGAATAATAATTATACACTTTTATAACGATGCAAATTGTACACTGACGTTTACAATGAACGTTTCCGGTTTTTGTGTTTGCCAGTCGCCGACGTCGTCGGTATCGTAGGTATGGTTCTTTACGTCCGAGTCGACGTTGATTTACTCGATCACTCGTCGCCATCTGCAGCAAACAGGCCACGGCGGTGACGCACAATAGTAATATAATTATCATTAATAATGACGATGGGGAAATTTGCGTTTTCGATGGCTCGGGTGACAGATCACTGCGTCTTCGACAAAACCGTCGTCGGGGACTCATTACTATAATAATTATGTGTTGTGACGACGACAACGGCGATGCGTCCAAACGACAAGCGGTTGAAATGACAATATATTGTATAATGATGACGAGTCCTCGGCAGTATCCCGGTCCCGATCGGCTGTGGCGAGAAGCGCAATTTTCGCGTTTTCACATAAAATCACGTGCGCACACCGAAAACTCGGACCCTAAACTACGGTGGCACGTTTTTACTATTGAAACTCGGTCAGTGGATTTCGGAAAGATTTACGACTGCTGCCGTGTATATAGCACGCGTCGACGGTTAGAACTCAAATATTTCGGCGAAAACGACGACCATAAATCGTCGCGAGTCGTCGCGATAAATCCGAATGGTGCTACCGGCATTAATATTATTACTATTATTATTATTATTTATTTAACGTCCCTCATAGTCTGCCCCACATAATATCTCGATACCGTCATATTATTGTATACAGTGCCATATAATAATACACAGTATTATGTTATGATGTAGACTCGGTGTGTTTGAAAATGAGCTCAGTAGACGGAATTCCATTAGGGCTGACGACGGGACATCGAAAATACATGTCCAACAACTACACCAGTATAATAATAATAATAAAATATTTTGCGAACAACTATGACGTCCAGCGTATACTCGGCGCACTCCGTGGACAGCAATAATACAATATAATATACAATATTGTGATGAAACCGATGACGACGGTCGTCGTGGATGACTAAGGATGACGATGTTGATGATCATAGCCCGTAATTTATGTGAGTTTCCGGCAAAAGAGCAGGGTTTTCGAGTCCCCTTGCGGATCGATGATTTCCGAACGCGCTAGAGTCGTGTAGGGTCCGTTATCTCGTTCGAACCGTCGTGGAACCCGATCACCGTGACCATATTCGTAATACGTGGTATAATATACGAAGGCACGTGACCGCACGTGGTAACCAGCGTGATATGAAGTGTGCGAAAATCGGGTGGGACCACACCATCGCGTGGGGTCCGCGCGCACCCACATCGTTTCGGTCCGTTCGGTGGTTGGGGGGGGGGGTCGAAGGGGATATGGTCGCGAGGACAGCGGCTTTCGGAAGACGCTATCGATCGCCGGCGAGAATAGTTTTGTCGTGTTGCAGTGTGGTCGTGTACGATAACCGCCGCGCATACGACAGAGATAGACAGACGGACAGAGAGACTGCAGAGAGAGGATGGCGCGATAGGTCGCGTGAAAATATTATTAAATTATCCATGAAAACGACCGCCGGAAGCAAACTTCAACCAAAGTGGATAAGGATAGTGGATAAGTGGAAAGGGATAGAGATAGAGCGACAGGGAGTGAGTGAAAGAGAGAGTGAGAGAGACAGAGTGAAAAGCGAAAGACAGAGATAAACTGTACGCTGAGGGTTTTTTTTTTTAAACACGAGACGCTCGTTTTATCAATAAAATGATGTGTTTTTTTCTAAAATGAATAAAAGTTTAAATACACTAAATGGTTTGATATTTTGACCATGGTGGTTCTCAAGATTTTTTTCGTTTTTGTGTGCAATATTATATTTTAAATTGTACGTCCTCGAGCAGACTACTTTTGTGTAAAGACCAGTATCGTATTCAAATCTCACTTGTCTACATTTTTCATAAACATTTAAATAATATAAAGGTTGAACAAGACAAGACCTAATAGTGAGTTTGAATAAGAGTTTTTGATGTTTCACTACGCTACAGTTCTTCTTAATGTAATACTCATAAATAACAAACTATTAGATTTTAAGGTTCGATATTTACGTAGCCCTTAAATTGCCCACTTCTAGAAAGAAAAACTTGAGGCTTTAGTATGTTAAATCAAAATGAGACTTACAGTTAAAACAAAATAATAAAACATCACTATGCAAATGTTTAAATTAGATTTACGGTCGGTTGGTCGTTTCTTAAACCATCAGAAAACCAATAACATCTTCGAATACACCAAAACCCATCGGAAAAGCGAGTGTCTTTCATTGGGAGAATTTGTCCCCTCATTTATTCAGCATAACAATAATATTATATACGAGTATTATACCTCGAGACTTGTTCCGCAGTAGTTGTCGTTTGGTGTGTTTCGTTACGTTTTATGTAGTGTTATTTTGTTTGTATAATTATATTACATATTCGTCGAGGGCTGTGAGATTACCCGACATTAAAGGAAGAGAGTTGACGAAATAAAAAAATTCGGAAATAAGTTCCCAACCAGTCGTTTTCTGTGCATTTTTCATAATATGATTTTTTTTTTGATACCCGCGCCGACGGCACAACGAACGGGTGTGTTGTACATGATGGAACGTTTTCATCCGATGTGACGCTAGAAAAATGTTCGGAAAGAGATCGACGACGACCACAGAGAGGAAGAGGGAGGGAGTAGAGGGATATGGGATGAGTGAGTGAGATCCATACGAAAATATTGACGGACACAATAACAAGGTGTGCTGCGCGTATGGTTCTAAATAAATATTTAATATACAGACAACAAAAAGGCGTGCGCATGTGTAGGTACTTATACCAGATTAATGGTCGCAATCACACACGGTTCTGTGTGTAAATACGTTTGTACATCCATCCGAGTTTTTCATCCCTTACTCACGAGTAAATACCTGCAATATAATATACAGACATATAGTATATTATATTACAATAATTGTGTAAGTAATGCTAACCAACTTGTTCATTTCCGTCTAATCACTGTAAGGACGCAATTCATGCACATCTACTTTACATTCTTATTTATTTAAGTACTCATCCCTGAAGTATAACTATATGTAATATCAGGGGTGGCGGACCCAGGGCTTGCATCTTATTTACAAAAACCAAAATTTACTGATTTTTATTATTATGAATTACAATTGTTTGGTATACATTAATTAACAAAATACAATTTTTTTGAAGATTGTGTATGTGTGTCAGGGGGGGGGCCTACAGTCTCGACACGAGTTTTTTCATATGAGGCAAGGATTAATTGTGACCAATATAATTCGGAAGGTTAGCCAGCGTCGCCGGACAATGTTTTAGCTCAGCACACATTAGTGACTATGGCCAACCATCAAGCCCCACCAGACCCAAAAATGTTTTTATTGTACAGATAAATTAATAAAAATATATATAATAAAATATTTGGGTGGGTGCCTCCTTAGTATATAGAATGCATGGATAAATGTTTTTAGATACGTTAAATATTTTTGATTGAGGTATTTTTTTGCGAACTTCTTAAGATCTGGTTGTAATGGTGCAGTAAAAGGAGTTCTGAGTAATTCTGTGAGACGGCCATCATTTATTTATTATATCATATCAGTTACATCAATGCATTTTTTAACTTTTACAGTTATACCTACACTTTCATCAACCTATTTTTAATACAATATTGCAGTACATAATATAGGTGAGGCACAATGTTAAGTCTTTTCAGCTTGTCTAATGAGAAGTTAAAACAAAGAATTCATACATCAGCTATCGTCAAATTTTTTACGGAATAATCAAATTGCGTAGGCACCAACGTGTTAATAATAATAATGATATATTATATTATATATGAATATTATTCATTCATAATGCAATATATTTTATTACGTGACAATAAATAGTATAGGTAGGTATGCGAGTACGTTCGTAAGTTCTTCCTAACGCGCACCCGTATAACATAAACAGTACATTTCATTATTACTAGACAATAACGTATAATATTATTATCATCTCATCATCATCCCTCGACACCCGGCTGCAGAAACTTGCTCTTATCAGTCGCGAGACAATAATAAATTGTCCCGAGTCGAAATCCGTCTCGCAAGTCGCAACTACTTTCCTAAATATTTATACATCTCTCCGTCTGAGTGGGATTTTCTCACTTGTTTATGTATACATTTTGTCCGGCGGAATAAAAGATATTATTTTGGCATCAAACTCGCACGCGGTGCATGGGGCGGCGAACGCGTATGTGAGGCACATGGGCCATATACTACGTTTATAGCCGATACGTGGGATGGTACGAAATTATATGGTATTTTTTTTTTTTATCTTCCTTTTGAACCCAACCTTTATAATGTCCATCGTACACACCCGCTATCACGTTTTCGTCGAGTCCAGCCGTTCGAAAAGACGTCTCCTTTTGGCCGGTATAACACCAGCTGCGCACAATATACCAGCCGTTGTTGACGACAATATTAAAATGTTCGAGAATTAAATCCCGATGGCAATTTGTTTCGAATCATCGAAAACGACGATTCGATGGCCTTATAATCTCGAGGGTGTCGGAGTCGACGCGTTTTTAGTACAACGACTATGTAAAATCTTACCTAACGGGAAGAACTCTAGCATCTCTCGAAATAATCAGATTTTGATCGTTTTTGTTTTTATTTGAAAGATGCGAAGACGTTGTGCAAGTTGGATTTTACTTTAAAAAGTATATTTCTATCGTAAGTTGCAGTTTAATAAACGCCTTTTCATATTATTAAACATTTCCGAGCATTTTTAGATAAGTACACCTATAATTTTCTGCTGTTAATGAGTTAATTCGAAAAACAAAGTTTCATGTAACCCCCCGAAGAAAGTTTTTCTCTTTTAAATAAAAATAAATGATCATAGTTCGTCGATTATAATATGGATGCGAGCAGTGGTATTTTCCCCTTAAAGTTATTTAAAATGTTTGACCACAGTTCAAATGGTTTGATTTTATTTTTTCGTACGGCCACCACCTCTCCGAATTTTCACCCCTTAATAAATAGCTCTCAGAAAATGTAATTAAAATGCAATTTTGAGTGCTCAAAATATTAACCTAACCTACCTGATAGATCATAATTATTTTGACTCAGAGCGCGCGTGGGAGCCACGTGGCACACAATGTAAATTCTTCGGTTTCAATCAAGTCACACTCAATTGTTTTCAAAGTTCAGATGTATAATACTATTGTGTAGAACAATATTATAAACTTTCGTCTGCACGTGCATCACTAGGTAAATAATATATTGTATAGGTAATATTCTAATCGATTGTTAGCAGTTATAATTATTTGTCATTACTAGAGGTCGGATTTATATTCTTTTAAAATCCTTAAAATATGATGTTTGTATGTCACATAAAATAAGCAATATATTCTCTTAATATTCCTTTAAAATACCAGATATATGATGTTTTATGTCCTTAAATATGCAAAATATTCTTTTGATATAAAAAAAAAAAAACAGTTTAAATTAATTTTTTATTAATTTGGTTTTAAAAATATTTAATTAAATTAATTTTACAATAACAATTAATTACTATATATTGTTCGATGTATAGTCGTGACAGCTAACGAAATAACCGTTGTGCTTTCGCAATCGATAAGGAATACCTGGAGATTAATTTTTATTAAAATCCGGAAATAAATCATTTAGTGAACATTGTATTTATCAAATGCTGATATGCGTGAAATATGTTCATTATATGCCGGGTATCACAAAAATATTCCCAAATATTCTCTAACGTGTTAAATATTCTCTAACCTCTAAAATATGCTTTTTTATGCAAAATAAATTTTTTCCTGTGAATTCTGTGTTTCATGATTCGTAAAGATTTCTCACTCCCATTTAACTGCATAAACTAGAAACAAATATGTAAAATCATAAAAATCCGACCTCTAGTCATTACGCAATCGTTTTTCCTCGTCCGCCAATAATTATAATTAATAACCTCTGTCGTTACACAATAGAACTGTACCAATAAAACCATGTAATTGTACCTATACCGTGTGGTTCATTTAACGTAACACACTCATTATTAGACAACACTAACATAGGAATCAATAATGTTTTTAAAAATATTTTTTTACACAATTTTAAGACTATACAAAACAACATTTTTATAAAAATATTTTTGGTGTATAACTATTCTCTATTATAAACTCCTGTAACACTTTTAAATGACACTATACATTTTTAATTACATTTTCTGTAACATAATATTATTCCTGGTATTTAAACATGTATAAATCAAATTCCAGACATGCATGAATCTTACAATTATTTAAAGTTTAAAGTTCAAAGTTTAGACGATCGGAGCTGGGGTACATGGAATACCCCGTTGTACCACTAGACGATTCATCTAAACATCTAAACTTTAAATAGCCGCGTATAAATCATATAAATGTATTACTCGTCTGAAATTTGACTTTTATGCATATATCAAAGTACTCCAAAAAATATTAGCTTTTAGGAATTAAAAATGAATGTTGGTGCTAAATAAAAGTTTAAAAAATAAAAACCGTTAGTGAAAATATATTTTTTGGAAAAATGTTTTCGATGAATAGATTACCCGGTATAATATTATTATAAATAATAGCTAAATATGTTATATTGTATAGGTAGGTCATAGGTTTATTTTGTTGCATAATAATTTAATAGTAGACACGTACATTTTGTTGTATGAAATGGTTTCGTTTTCCGCTTGAGATTTCGTACAATTTTTCAACACATTTTGTACAAGAGCCTTTCATTCGCCGGATGAATCACAACAATTTCCAAGATATAATCAACGTGAGCTCCAATTTTCATTATGCAATGAATTCGAATATTACTAGAATCGTCACGAAAAACGTCTCATAGTTTGTTCTCGTGCTATTTGATATCGTTTAACAAACATAAGTCAGAGATAAGATAACGCTTTCAGGATTTGTTTTTAAAAAAAATATATATTTTATATTGTTTCGTCCGGTATCGTGTCTGAACGAAATAGTATATTATCGTTGCAATAGTATTATTATCGACGTAAACGATTAAATGTAATTTTCAATTTAAACTCAACAATGGTGTAGATCGTGACGACAAATATGTAAAACTATACAATATTTCTCGAGCAGGTATCTATATATTTTGCCGGAATAGGATTTTGAAAGTGAAAAATAATGTGCAATTGAATAAAACGAGAACGAAATATACATATTTTTTTTACATGAAAGTAGAAACTAGAAATGTATTGATATCGAAATAATATTATTTATTGTAATTTTTTTTTTCAGACGACAACGGTTTGAAATCTGTTTTACTTCGCGAAATGATCGCACTAAAACGGAAAACTTAATAACACTTTGGGACAAATAAAATCACTCACAACACACACGTGCATCGGATTCAATTCGCCCTCCCGATGCGACTCCTATCACTTTTATACTACCCTACTAGCGGTGAGCGGTGACTGAAATATTTCGATAGTTCTAAATTTTTTTTTACTTTGAAAGTTACGTCGTCGTTGTAGTTTTTATATAGATTTCGTCGATTGTTTTTCTTTTTTTTTCCCCACAAAGTTTACGACCGTGTACCTAGGTATAATACGAGATCGCCGCCAGCACGATGTCTTAAATTAAACGTTATTCGTTCGTCGGGTCGGTATCATTGCTGTTGTAATACTTGTACTCGTTCCAAAACACGTGTGTTTATTATTAATATTGTCGACTGTCGTGCGTTCGCTGATAAATAATATGATCGGAGTAAAAATGAGAAATAAAACCACGCAATATACCGAACAGCGTATACCGGGTGAAATAATGCGATTTCTGTAATAGGGTTTTGCCAAACGGACCTCGTTATAATTTATTATTATTTGTTTTAATTCCGCGTCGTACGGTCTCGGCGAAAAAAAGAACAAATAAATAAAAACGGACGATAAACGCAAGCTTGCAAATATTTGTGCACTATATACATACACACATGACACTTCCTGAAACCGTTTTTATGGGTATGGGAAAAAAAATTGAAATTTCCGTTGGAGTGTGTAGCACGCTTATCGATTCTGTGGCGGCTTTAAAGTTGTCTGCGCGGTTATTTTTGCTAATCACTATAGCCAAGCCAATGTGTCGTATTAATACAATACATAATAATAATAATATGTACTTTGATAATAATATAACGTCACTGTCACATAATATATTATTATATTATAATTTATAATATGTTAACATTAAAGCAAGCGATCGATAATCAGTTGGGATTTACTATAGTATAATAATACATTGCAAATGTATACGCAGTATGTATTCACTGCCAAATTATTTACTAATCGTGTATTCGGTGGAAAGAGGAAATATTTGTTTTGGACTCTCTGGAAACGTCTTTAAGTAATAAGTACTCTTTAGAATTGGGTTGTCAATTCGCCAAATCGAAACGTCATGGAAATTTGATCGAAATGTGTTTGACGAATCTAAAAACGTAGGTATGCTAAAAATATAACAGACCTCCGAAGATTGTATGAAAAAAAATGTCATATTATAATATATTTGTCAAGTTCTATGCCTCTGACCTCAAACGGTGACAGTCAGCTTGCCACCGGATTTAACAGAACAAATACGGACATTTGCATCTAGCATTTTTTTTTAAACTAAACTACGTATCAAAATAACAACGAAAAATACATCTTGTTTAAAAGTATTATAAACTGCTGTTATCACCTAAAAATATACAAATCAGAAAGTAAGAAAACGACTTGTAGCGTATTAAAACACTAAAAACTATTCTCAATACACTGCAATAGTCAATACCTATGTCAACTTACATACTTAAGTTCGTTTTCGATACTCCAATATGTTTAATATTGCAGAACTCTACACCAATATTATTGTGCCATCAACCTCCTGTCGTCTCTTAAATCAGAATATTAAATTAATTCAATAATAATTTTATAAGTTATTTACTTCATAAATAAATTGTGTACCTATTTAGTTTCAAATAACAGTAATGAAATAATAATTTAGCAATAACTGATCATACAAAACTACAAAAAGCGCAAACCTCAATATTTAACCTTATTTAATTATTTAAATAATAGCAATAGATACCACCTATCAGGTAAAAATAAAATTACAATAATTTACACCAATCGGACGCAATAATACACAGCACTATAAGAGTAAGAGTAAATTGAGACAATTGAGTACCTAGGTAACACTAACAATCATTAATAATATGATGTAATGATATGCTCACATATCATATTGTATATTATATTGCTTTATTCAATAAAATAAACAACGGTCAAGTGGTCGCACGCAGAGAACCGTTAAAAATTCAATAAATAATATTGATCACTCATGAAAGCAACGAGTTGCGTTATTTGGTCACACAGAAACTCACACATAGTTATCCTGTGTGAACTGTTTCTTGCAAGGCGAGAGACAAAGGATGGTCCAATCAGGGTCTCCGTCACTAAAGATAACGGTAAAGCTTTAGAAACGCGGAGGCCTTTGATGGGACCGCCATCGCCAGCGAATCTGACTGGCTCGACCACGTCGTTACCTCTCATCAGTGCATGAGCACCTCTCCCTAGTATAACAACCCTTCACGAATGCATGAGCACCTTTATCGAGTGCATGCGCACCACCAAACAACCTCTCTATACCGAATTCTACGAGCGACAACTGGACTCCTTATGACGAGCAATAATCAACGGGTCATAATATTTTGATTCGAGCATTTTGAGTAATTAATTTGTGTCACCTAAAAATCCTACAGCATAACCCAGAGACGGCTGCGAGTCAGGTAAGACATATTATAATACAAAATATATTATTATTGACTGCATTATATTACTTTATATGCACATACCTATACATTTTTGTATTGTACAGTGTACAATAGATTGAACCGGTCGGTCGACCAAAACTCGTCGCTTCCGCGCATCCCCACCAATATACGGCCTCCACTGCGAGCGTTAGTATCGAACGCCACGAAACTGCAGCTGCAGTATACGACAATGCGTTGGTAGTCATGTTAATGCCGTGCGCCTGTGCTGATACACGTTCTCACATCTCACCATCTCACCGTGTTCATTCGTACAATCTTTATCTCACGATTACAGTTTTGTTTACATTCCGTATTGTTTTATTATAATATAATACGTTTATTTGAATTTTATAATATTTTTCCTTTGAAAATTGTTTATATTATTTGTGTGTACTTTTTGTAACCAATTATTATCATGGACAAACAACAAGCAGTAGAATCCAGCCGCTCCAGGTCTCCAATAAAAAAAAATGCTAGAGGAAAGGTTAGTAAAAAATTTATTTTGTAGTTAATTTCATAACATTATATAAAATATTAAAAAAGGCATTAATTAATTACTAAACAAAGTTGACAATAATTGGTAAGTGATTGAAAAAAATCCAGGAAAGAACTCCCTCCCCCCCCCTCATACAAAAAAATTCCTTCGTTATTATTATTTTATTTATTTCCTTGGATTCATAATAGGCGTAGGTTTTTGTAGAATATTTTTTATAATATGCCGTATTTGTAATAAAACATTGTTTTATTTTCAGCGAGTGGATTCTGGAAAAAGACTATTGATAGTTAATGCGTACAAATCCAAATTGGAGTCAGATCCAGAAAAGACGATGAGATCACTCCGGCAAGAGATATCTAAAGAATTAGGCATTGGTGTAACAACAGTTTCCAAAACAATCACGCTATACAACCGTTCGAAAACTGTGGTATCACCAAATAGAACACGGGTTAGGATGCCCTCACGCATTATATTTGAAGAGTTCGAAAGAAATGTAGTTCGTAGATATGTGCACAGTTTTTGGCTAAAGCGAGAAATTCCGACAGTTGACAAAATACATCAAGTGGTTTCTAACGACGAGTCTTTACCACCTATCTCACGGACCGGTCTTTTTCGTCTTTTAAAAAATATGGGTTTTAAGTACAGCAAACGAAGCGTAAATGGTGCACTGACGGAAAAAAATAAAATAGTGGTGTGGCGTAGACGGTTTCTTGAGGATTTACGAAAATATCGAAAAGAAGGTCGACATTTATACTACCTGGATGAAACCTGCGTACATTCTGGAGAATGCACAATAAAATCACCAGGGGACGCAATTGTAAAAGGTCAAACAACCAGTGCTGTTGATCCATCGGAAAAAGATAAACGCTTTATAGCCCTTAATATTGGCTCTGAAGACGGCTTTGTCCCAGGTGCATTATTATGTTTTAAGTCAAAAAAAAATACTAGAGATTTTCAAAGTGAAATTAGTCGTGAAACATTTTACAAATGGATGGAGAGTGTATTACCTAAATTAAAAAAAAAATGTGTCATAATCATGGACAATGCCTCATGTCATTCAGAAAAAATTGACAAAGCACCTACGTACAAAACCGAGAAAGCCAATATTATCAAGTGGTTGGAGGATAAGAATGAAGTTATAGACAGCTCTATGGTTATCGCAGAACTCCTTCATATAGTGAAAAGGATAAAGCCGTATCCCGAAAAGTACGTAATTGACCAACTAGCAGAAGAACATGATTGTATTATACTAAGACTGCCGCCGAATCATTGTGAGCTTAACCCAATTATATTGGCTTGGTCATCGGTTAAAAACCATGTAAATATGAACAATACAACGAATGAATTAACCGATATCAAACAATTATTAACCGAGAGTATCGAAAGTGTGGATTCAAACAAGTGGAAAGATTTTATTCGTCAAGCGAGGGCAGAGGAAGACAAATTTTGGAAAATTGATTTCATTATTGATGACTTATTAGAAGAAGAGGTAGAATCTGTAACGACACCAATCGGAGATACATCATCAGACGAATCCAGCATTGCATCTGACTAATTTTTTTTATTTATATTATGTGTATTTTTAAATTTTTTTTTTTTGTATATGAATGCTCTAATTTAATTTGATAATATTTATAGAAGCAATAAAAAAAATAATATTATTTACAATATATTTTCTTGTTATTCAATATCGTGTAAGGTTCTTAGTAGGTATAGCTACTATCACAGAACAAAAGAACGGAATCTTATTTCATTTAACATGGGCTCTTATGGGAGATGATAAAACTACGTCCGACATTTCTAGATTTTAAACGTGCTGCCACGTACCGGGAATTTCCCTTTTTTTCTTTATATCGTGCCACACTGTTCGTTCAAATTTTTAATATATTGTTATATTCAAATAATCAAACCACGATTATAGATAGTACTATCTATAATCGTGAATCAAACCGATTTATAATCTATGTTATCTATGGTTGGCCATGTGTTGTTGTTGTTATGAGTGGAATTGCCGACTAACAGTGTAGCTATAAACCACAGAAAACTTAAAAAAAATGGAATTTCTCGGTATGTGGCAGCACGTTTAAAATTCAGAAATGTCGGACGGTATTTCGTTGAGCCTTAAGATTTGTTCTGTGCTACTATTATAGTATTTATCGATCTCAATTCACAATGTATACAGCAAAAAAATAACAATAGTAGGTGTAACCTACTGCTGCGAGTAGACGGGTATAATAGTAGGTACTAGGTAGGTACCCAAAAAAGCATTGACCTTCACGTCATAATGTTTAAGTATAATATTACGCTTGGGTATTTGATACATTTTATTTCAGTCTGATCAGGCATTAAAAGAAGACGTGTTGTAATAAAATGTTAACCGTTCAACACCGATACACCCGGACCATGATGTTTTGACGATTCTGTCCGTGTACACGGCGGTAGCACCGACGACGACGAGTACCGATGAACAATGGACTGCCGCCGATGACTGTCGACCAATGAGAGATCGCATACCGTTCGCCCGGGGGCCAGACGGTGAACAACACCGCAGTCTACGTGCGCGAAAACGGTTCAATCTCAATTTGAATGGACGATAGTAAGTAATAACATTACTATTCAAGTGTCACACTTGTATTGTAATGGCTTTAACTATAACTCGTACACAGTTCTTCTTTACCTAACCATCCGAATCAAAACCATCGATCTCTGATGCATTTTTCGCCCGTTTGTAAGCCTTTGCGTGGAGACTTGAATGCCACAACTGACTTTGCTTCGTCAGGATTATCATTTTGAATGTTTTGCTTCAGAGCAAATACGCCTGGCAGTGCGCACTGACAATCCACAAGCTTCAGTGGTACAAGTATTTTTAAAGAAATCGCCAGTTAAGTCCGGTTTTAATGGCAGTGGCTTTAAAAATGTGTAAGCGCTACAAACAATTTGTTTACTCTGGCTGCGTGTATCGCTATTCTTAAAATACATTCAAAATAAATCGAAGAACATACATTCATTCAAACACAAGAGTGTTCACACACGAATTGTTCACGAAAGCGATTTCAAAAACATTGGCACTGTTTGTAGCATAATGCACACAATCAACAGCCGTATACACTACGTGGTACGATCCCTCCAAAATACATTCCAGCTGTATAGCTGAATCGAAATACTAGGATGGATACTTTAATTGTTAAATTGAAAAAGGAACCGCATCACATAAAAACACATGCCGTGCGCCTATTGAGTAAATATCGCAGGAGCGCGGTGCAATTTGAGAACCCATGACTAACGGCCGGCCTATGGCGGGTGGTTCACAGGGGCCACCGGCCAAATTTCGTGTGGAGAGGACTGAAGGTATGTATTTGGTAATACTTGTTCCACGCGGCACGAACAATTTGCTACCGTTATAAAAAAAAAAACTGGTTTTGAATTTGATTGCAAATTAACAATGATAATATTGGAAATCTATATTATCTGATGGTCGATGGATATAATACGGTATAACACCGTATAACACTACTTAATTTGTACGTAGTAATAATTATTTAATAATAGTAATACAATGATTATAATATTGCATAATAACTACACATATATTTAACTTATTTTTCACGTTAAGTGTAATAATTATTTATGATCAACAATCTGTGAAGTTGTCTTAAATTTTGGTCACCGTCATGACAACCATGGAGCTGTATGATAATATACTATAATGTAAGACGGTAACACCGTAACTGTATAGTAATTCATAATGAGTAGCGATCACGTTTTAATTAAGACTACTAGCTGCTAATTAATAAATTATCTAAATTTGTTTTTTTTTTAACCGTTCGTATTTTTTATGTACGTATTTCATGATACAATAAAATTTGTTATGATTAAAGTAATAAATTAATTACTTTTTATGAATGAGTATTTTATTTTATTATTATCCATAATCACGGTGTTTGGAAAAAATACGTACTATTTAATAAAAAAAGTCAAATTTTGATAGGTAGTTGACTTTTTTTTTTTTAAATTATACCAAGCCCTAACAGCCATTTTTATTTTAAGAATGCGAGTATTGATAGATCAAAATTACTTGAAAAAAAAAGATCAAGCCAAAAATGATATTCAAACTAGGAATTGACGTTAAAGAAAATGAAGTTGTGTTGCGAATGCGCAAAAGACTTGATTTAAAAAAAATTTTGAGTCATAAAACTGTATGATCCATTAGTCTATAGTTGAATGTCCCTCAAACAAAATTGAAAATTATTTACAGGGCAATGAGTGATAAAGTGCACGTTGTGTTTCTTTGGACACATGATATAGGTAAGTATTTTAGTAGGTAACAAGTTATTGGTAATCGGAAAAAAAATTCCCAGACTATAATATTACTCAAAAAGTCACAACCATAATATGAAAAAAAAATTTAAAAAAAATAAATAAATAAATATTATGAAAATGGTTAAACAAATATTTTTTAAACTTTAATTAGTATCTATAATTATTAATTACCACATTATTGATATTTAATTACAAATACGTTCAAAAATTAATATTATATGTTATATAGTGATAATAGAATATTAATAATAATATAAATAATATTTTTTTTTATATTACTTTAATATATTATTATGTATTTATGTATGATTCTGTAAAATTTAAACTGCAATAAAACTGTATAATACTGTAATTTAAAATTTAAAATACTAAAGACATTTTTATAAGTTTTATTTTATATAAATGCAAGACTATAAAATAAAAATAAAAATAATTATCGAACAATAGTTATAAGTTATAATGAATGTAACCAACTCACGTCTCATCGTTAAAAATAAAGCATATACAAATATTTTGAATGTTCAATCATTTTTATTACTTCATATTTTTTTTTTAAATTACATTTTTTTAAGCTACTCAAGTTCTTTATCCATCTATTTAAACATGAATAATTAATAAAAAAATTATATGATTAAACCTGTAGGTATACTTGAAGATTGGTAAAAATAAGTAGTATATTATTATTATACTCTTTAGTTTGGAGGGAAAAATATTTTCAACATTGAAGGGGTATTTAAAAAGGAACATTTATAGTGCAGTTGTGGTGTCAATTTTACAGGGGTTTCAAAGTTCGAGGGGTTGCCTTGGAATGTTAGCTAGGGTGGTGAGCATTCAACGAAAGTGTAAGCAGGAAATAAAACCGATGTAAGGTGTGGCCGAATCGGAGACTGCAGAACGAGATTATATTATGCATTTCCTAAGAAGATTAAGGTTGTAAAACCAGTGTTAGGGTGGGAAATAGTTCTATGCCAAGTTATGAAATGAGGTGGGAGCGTTTCTCAATGGTTTAGACATAAAATCTTTACCTATAGAAATCGTTAGGTTAGGGCTGATAAGTTAGACCAGGGGATTTTATTCGGCCATGGATTTAGATCGTTATTGTCAGTGAATTCAGGATCCGCGTTTCATCCACTACCGTTTTCGT
This sequence comes from Myzus persicae, assembly GCF_001856785.1. NCBI lineage: Eukaryota > Metazoa > Arthropoda > Insecta > Hemiptera > Aphididae > Myzus > Myzus persicae. The sequence continues at coordinate 973,726 of NW_019102203.1, read as the reverse complement.
GATCAACCGGAAACATAATATCAATACCACTGTAGAATATGACTTCCGGTTCGCAGACCACCAAGGAGTCAATGTTCATATATAGTGAGTGTTAATACATACACATAATATTATGATATTATATTTTTACGCGATCGGTTATATGCGTTTATTTTCCACACTGCCGGAAACATTCTGCCTGACGCGTGTGTAAATACGACTTTGCAAGATTACGACTTCCTGTGGCAACAACCGTCGTACATACAAAAACGTGAGTATAAAAGCGACAATATTGCTTGCTTGTCGTTTTGGTCGTAAACGAGCCACCACCCTTCGTCCACTATGAGTATGCCTCGTCTTAAGCTTGTAAAAAAAAAACCTGAACAGTTAAAAGACCCGTCGCCGTACGGATACGCATTTCGATTATTATCATTATTATTTTTATCAGTCGTTATTATGTTTTGTTGTGATTGGGACGTTCTCGTGGGAATTTGAAAAAAACGTGCTTAGACAACCGTTCGAAAGTCTCTGTTTAACCGGCCACTACAGTATTTTCTAATTTTTATTTTTATTTTTATCATGAGACTTAACTAACGTATTATGATGACTTCGTGCTCTATACTAACTCGATATTCTTGGATTAATAATTCGTCTTCGTCATACACGGACCTTTCAAAATAATCATTCATTCAGCATTTTCCAAGTAGGTAAGTACGAAGTATCTACCTACGATATAATGCACCTAATAATGTGTTCGTATAATATTATAGTCGCATTATTATGTACAGTGTTATTACCTTAATGTTTATAACCAAATTATTTAAATTAGAAATACTATACTGCCGGCATCTTTTGTACAGTGTAAATATTTATTCGCCATTAAAGCGATGGAAAAAATAAATATATTATACTTAATACGCGTCATATATTTATATATTTATATATACGCAAACGAAGTATTGATTTCTCAGCGGGGTATACGAAAAATGCTATTACGGCCACGGCGTCGACGTTTCTTATTCGTCATTTTCGCCACCTTTGCACCATGAATTCGAAACCGCTAGAATAATGATATTATAATGTAAGTATATATACGGGCGACACCCCAAAAAAAAAATAATAATAATTTTCAGAAGGTAGTTTTTGGAACACCTTTCCACCCACCAATTTTTTCAATATTACGATTTTGTTTACGATCGAACGCTTATTTATGTGATATTATTTAGGTACAGTGATACGGGTTCACCGGTTTTCGTTTTATTTGCTTACCGTGCAATTCGTAAATAATTATACAACGGACACTCTTGTGTAAATGTCAGTACTTCTCATGTATGTGCCAAACCCACCGTAAAGTGTATTTATTCGCGTGCTGTGTGCTGCCGTCCTATTGATTATACGTGGTTATTGAATTCAAACTTACTTTTTTATAGCTGACAATTACCTACACCTACTTACGTAGGAAAATTGTATTGTAATTTCTTAAAAATCCTAATATTAACCACAATTCCTTGCATTTAGTGATCTAACATATTTGTTGCTCATCGCGTTGCCATTCCATACTTTGATTTGTCTCCATAAACTTAAAATTATTTGAGATCTGTTGATTTTCTTCACGAATAATAATTTTCTGGAATGTGCCATTTAGCACTAACGGCGCTGTGGTTGTAGCTTACAAGAATAAAGTACCAAAATATTGCTATTTTTAGTAAAAAAAAATGTATACAATTTTAGTCACGAAATAAATGTTGTTTTGATGTCTATAATAATATACAGAAGAAATTTTAAAAATATTTTACATTTTTGTTATAGAACCTACAAACTCGGTCTAATAATAAGACATCACAATGAAGTGTTTTTTCTATTGAGAATCGTTTTACTAACTCAATGATGATCAAATCGTTTTTAACCAAGAATACGTAATATTATTAAGTGAATAGTGATGTGGTATTGTGGTAGTATTTACTATTATAGAAAAAATAAACCGTTAAAGCAGATAATAGAAAAACATTTTCTAAATAATTAATAACGAAAATAATTTATTCAATTCAGTAATTTGCTTTGTCTGTGTAAAAATAGTTAAGTATATTAGGTCATATTATAATATTTGTTTGTGATTTTTTTCAAAACCTGCTAAGAAATATATGTCTAAAATGTCTTAAATTTATGTTACAATGATGTATTTCAGCCGGATCATATTCGACATAGTTCAAGTCTAGTTGGATTGTTGTAAATCTCGAAGTGGCTGATGGTATTGAAAGGTGAGTAGTGAGTAATTTTACCTTATTTTACTGTATACTCAATCGACCAGCCATAATAACGAAATATACAAAATATGTCTTAAAAAACGTACAGATGGAAACAGTTGAATAATAAATTGAAAAACGAAAAGATTGCAATCATTAATTTTACACTCACGTTCGTAAATATAATAGTATCTGACAGTTGTCTAAAATATTGTGCAATGAGCATTCAATTACACATTTTTGTATCACCGAGGACCCACCTTCAAGCTCGTCGATGAACTATTTTCTATTTAATTCGTGCCTGCACAGTGCACATTTTACATGGTGCATTATTGTAGTACTAACTTAAAAGCTAATAACAATATATCATATATGTGGGATGTTTTTGGCTAAAATTAATCTAACATACAAATAAAAAAAAGCGGGTAAGCGGATGTCGCTCTGCTGTACAGTAGGTTACAAGTGGGTCACTGTATAATGGATGGAATTAAATTTGAATTCAATGATACAATATCATTGTATAAGAAAAACGATTCTGAGTGGAGACGGTATGTCTGTCTTGGTTTAAGACATATTAATACCAATATATCTGAGTCAAAATTCGAATTTTAAATGCTTATAAAAAAAAATTGTGCCTATATATTTTAAATATTTTACAATT